>NC_143416.1:10913666-11221083 GCF_059467195.1 Physcomitrium patens | reverse complement strand
AAAAGTAGATAAAAGTAAGTTAATTCTATAATATTTAATATAGAAGCTTCCTAGAAACTTCCTAAACGCTGCTTTGACTTCATAGGTATCTTTAATTGACTTTTTGGATTAGAAACGTGGTCAACAAGTTGGCCATGTGCCACACATGTTGTTAGCTTGAAGATCAAGCTAACTATGTGGCCCACACGTAGAAAAACTTGCCTTGTAAGTCAAGGCATGTGTCCTACAAAGTCAACACATATTGGAGGTCCTATAGAACGTCGCCACGTAGTCCCTAGTTAGATAGTATATATAGAGACAAGAGTGAAGGCTTCTTCACTCTTGTCAACTCCTTTCTTGCTTCTAGTCCAGGTTCAAGAGTCTTTAGTTTCTTGTCTTGTGGCAATAGCCATTCCAGTTTCCTTTTAATATACCTACTTGTTTATATTTTGACTTATTATATCGAGATAGCCTTTTTGTATATATTTTCCCTCATCGAGTCTTTCTCCTTGACAAATTGACAAGAGTACACTTATAATATCAAAGCTTTGTTTTTCTTGAGTGAGAGTGGATTACCCCTTCTTCTTGACAAGACATAAGCGTATTAGAAGTTTGCGAATTACCCACTTCTAAACTGATATTGTTCTTAGTATCTTCTTTGTTATCAAGTCTTTCTTTTCTTTTGTCTTGAGCAATATCAAACAAATTTTTCTTCTTAGTGTCATTATGGCAGAGCTTGTTGAAATGAAGAGTGCAATGGCACAAATGCAAGAGCAAATGAAGGAGTTAATGCTTGCGATGCATCAACTCAATTCACCAACACATGAAAGAACAAGAATAGCAGAAAGTGGGGATATAGAGATGATCGGAGCTGCTTCAACATCTACAACAAATCACGTTCCTTCTCCAATTGTACAACACCCTATAAGCACTAGAGAACCAAGAATTACCTTACCCGAGAAATTTGATGGTACGAGATCAAAGTTTCGAGGGTTCATCAATCAAGTACAATTGGCAATTGAACTTCAACCGCAAAGCTATCCAACTCCAGGATCACAAGTCAGGTTTATTGGCACTCTACTTTCTGGTTCTGCATCATCGTGGTTTTCGTCTTTTCTTGAACAACGAAATCCAATATTGGACAATTTGGAAGCTTTTTTGGTGGAGTTTCTATCTATGTATGGTGAACACGATGCAACTCGTGTTGCAATAAATAAGATCCAAATTCTGCGACAAGAAAATCGCTCAGTAACAGTGTATGCTTCACAATTTTGACAACTTGCAATTGACATCAAGTGGGATGATGCTGCACTCATGAGTCAATTTCTTTATGGATTGCAATACGAAGTAAAGAAATTGATGCTCAACTTACCTGATCCTCAAACTTTGAGTCAAGCAATCGATTTTGCGGTAAAATGTGATAATCGACTTTTCGAATTTCGATCTGAGAATCATTCACGAGAACCTCAACGTTATTACTCAATGGCAACATCAACATCTTTGCCAAACGTACATTCGAAAGTAGAAGACATGCAAATTGATGTGGTACGTTTTAAACCTCTAACTGAGCAAGAAAAGATTCGTCGTCGTCAAGAAGGATTATGTTTATATTGCGGAGAACCTAAGCACACTGCTCAATATTGTCCAAAGAAACGACGCAACTATAAAATGAGGGGTACGACGGTCAAAAAAGACAACATGTTGGAAAACGGATTCGTCCAGCTACAATAGGGACCGTGCAGCTGGAACCTTGTACAATTCCTAATGAAGGTCCTATCCTCTCCTCAGAACCCTCTCCTTGTTTTATAATAGACTTATATTTAGGACCTAAGAATTACAAAGCCTCTGCTTTATTAGATTCGGGAGCCTCAGCATGTTTTTTAGATGAACAATTTGTTAAAAGTCGTAAAATACCCTTTGTACAGAAACCTAAACCAGTACATATAAAAGTCATAGATGGTCGTCCCTCGTCTTCTGGAGATGTCACTCATGAAACTCATCCTATAAAAGTAACAATAGACGGTCATGATAGCTACATAGCTTTTAACATAATTAAATCCCCGTCCAATCCAGTTATTTTAGGTTTATCCTGGCTAGAAAAATATAATCCTCGAATAGATTGGAATTCGCGTAAACTTGACTTTTCCCAGAGCGTTATTAATAGCTCTACCAACCAAGTAAAAAATTACAAGTCTAGTATAATAAAATCCGTACTGATAGGTGCAAAAGCATTTATATACGCAGCAAAAGAAGGATCAACTTTTGCTATTTATGCTGCACCTATTTCTGAAAACGTAAAGACTTCAAGTGGCATTCCAAGTCAATATCAGGAGTATCAAGACGTTTTTGAGAAAAAGAATGCAGATATTCTTCCTGAGCATCGTCCATATGATTGTTCAATTGACCTCAAGGAATGAACTCAGCCACCATTTGGACCAATTTATAGTTTATCGCAAGATGAGATGGCTGAACTCAAGACATATATTGACGAGAATTTAGCAAAGAATTTCATACGCCATTCAAAATCTCCAGTAGGAGCTCCAATTCTATTCGTAAAAAAAAAAGATGGATCTTTACGAATGTGTGTTGATTATCGAGGACTCAACAAGATCACAATCAAGAATAGGTATCCATTACCTTTGATATCAGGACTCCTTGACCAGTTGAATCAAGCTAAGATCTATACAAAAATAGATCTAAGAGGAGCATATAATCTAGTACGGATCAAAGAACGAGATGAATAGAAGACTGCGTTTCGAACCAGGTATGGACATTTCGAATATAATGTCATGCCCTTTGGACTCACGAATGTACCAGCTGCTTTTCAATATCTCATGAATGATGTATTTCGTGAATTCTTAGACAATTTTGTCGTCTGCTATCTAAACGATATCCTGATCTATTCTAAGAACGTCGAAGAACATGAAATACATGTTCGTCAAGTATTACAAAAACTTAGAGATGCAGGATTGTACGCCAAGATGGAAAAGTGTGTATTTCACACTACTCAAGTTGACTTTTTAGAATACATCATTTCAAATGATGGTCTCATCATGGATTCTAAGAAAGTCCAAACAATCATGGATTGGAAGATTCCAAGGACGGTAAGAGATGTCCAATGTTTCTTGGGATTTACCAATTACTATCAGATCTTCATCAAAGATTTCTCACGAGTTGCAGCTTCACTTACACGCTTGACTAGTAAAGATAAATTTCAATGGAATCAAGAAGCAGAAGCAGCATTTGAAGCCTTGAAGACATCGTTTGTCTCTGCACCAGTCTTATATTGTGTTGACTTTTCCAAGGCATTTTTTATGGAAACAGACGCATCAAATTTTACCTTGGGTGCAGTTTTATCACAAATGGGAACAGATGACAAACTTCATCCGATAGCTTTTCATTCAAGAAAATTCTCAGCAGCCGAGATCAATTATGAGATCCACGATAAAGAACTTCTTGCGATCATGGATTCCTTTCAAGAATGGCATCATTATCTAGAAGGCGCTTCTAGTCCAGTCACTGTGTATACAGATCACAAGAACCTCGAGTATTTCATGTCAGCACGCATGTTGAATCGTCGTCAAGGTCGTTGGAATATGTCTTTGTCAAGATTCGAGTTCATTATCACTTATCGGCCAGGAAAACAACAAGGTTTGTTCGATGCATTGTCTAGACGTTCTTATTTTGTACCAGAAGAAGGAGATGCAGCTTTTGAGCAATAAAGAATGGTCCTCCTGAAACCGGAGTATTTTCATCTCCGAGCAATGAAATCAACATTGACTGTTGATTCAACTTTTCTCAAGCAAATCCAGTCCAGTATGTCCTCAGACCCTCTTGTTTATGATATCGAGAATAATTCTTCCAAGTCTCATGATCCTTCTAAGTTCGAGTTCAAGAATAATCTATTATATTTTGAAGGACGCCTATATGTTCCAGAAGGAGAAGCATGTTTACGTGTTCTTCAAGCACGTCATGACTTTCTAGCAGCAGGGCACTTTGGATATAATAAGACTTTGGAACTCATATCAAGAGATTTTTGGTGGCCACAAATGTGGAAGTCAGTCAAAGACTTTGTACAATCATGTGATATTTGTTCAAGATCAAAAATTCCTCGTCATCGACCTTACTGACTTCTTCAACCATTACCTATACCAGAACAACCATGGTCTTCTGTTTCTATGGATTTCATCACAGATCTTCCAAGCTCAAGATCTTATGATTCTATATTTGTGATAGTAGATCGTTTCACCAAGATGGCACATTTTGTGCCATGTACAAAATCTATCACAGGTGAAGAAACAGCTAAGCTTTTCATTGATAATATCTATCGCTATCATGGATTACCTAAAGATATCATATCAGATAGGGGAACTCAATTTGTGTCAAGATTTTGGAGGACCCTTTTCAAGTTTTTAAAAGTGGACATAAAGCTATCTTCGGCTTTCCATCCTCAAACTGATGGACAAACAGAGTGCGTAAACCAAGTCTTGGAGCAATATTTAAGGTGTACTATCAACTACCAACAAGATGATTGGACAACCCTTCTGCCATTGGCAGAGTTTGCTTATAATAATACGGTATATTCTTCCACGCAACAAACACATTTCTTTGCCAATCATGGCTATCATCCACGACTTGATACTTTTGATTTTTCAAAAGTTGATAATCCTGTAGCAGAAGATATGGCAAATCGGTTGTCAGAGTTACATGCAATAATGAAGACGCAATTGAAGGAAGCTCAAGAACGACAAAAGATAAATGTAGATCTATATCGTAAGGAGCAACCACAAATCAACGTGGGTGATAAGGTATGGCTACTTCATCGCAATATCAAGACTACTCGACCTTGTGACAAGTTGGACTATCGTAAGCTTGGCCCCTTTTCTGTTTCTGAACAGATCAACCCAGTTGCATATAGGTTACATCTACCGGAGTCAATGAAGATCCATCCTGTATTCCACGTGTCTCTTCTTGAACCATATAAGACAGTGGATATATAAGGAAGAAGACAAATGCCACCGCCTCCTATAGAAGTAGATAATAATGAAGAATTTGAGGTGGAAGAGATATTAGACTCAAGGTGACGCCGAAATAAGCTGGAATATCTTGTTCATTGGCACGGATATGATATTAGTGAACGCACATGGGAGCCATCTAGGAATCTAGGAAATGCATCAGCTAAAGTCAAAGTTTTTTATCAACGACATCCATCAAAACCAAGATGAAAATCTCTCTTATAAAAGAGACAAGATTGAGGCAAGATAACATTCAATTTCCTATCCTTATTTGTAACTTCTTTGCATTTGTGACGCTAATTAGATGGAGAGCCAACAACCAGTGGATTCAACTCAAGGACCTTCGTTTGCTGACCTGTCGGACGAGACATTACGATTGTCACAACCTTCAAGATGACGCAATCGAGATGAACATCTTCAAGAACGACATGTTCTTCCTCGAATAGATGGTGAGATACAACGCGTTTGGTATCACAATTTGGGAAGGGACTCCCGATGTTTGGTGATTTTGCTAGAGGTAGAAACAACTCCTGATGGTGTTCCAAATATTCTATTCGAAGGAAGTTACGAAGGCCTCAACAATGATCAAATAACTGGGTGGTCTTCCTGCCCTGGTATGGGACAACTTGATGGTTGAGAGGCCCTATCAATCATCTTCGAAGAGAACAGAGATCAGAATATGTGGCGAATGCAATTCGTCGCATCATAGATTTCCTCAACATATGATGACCGCTCCTCATGGAACTCGTCTCTAGAAGGGGGGGTAATGTCACGGCCATTATCATGTAAGCTAATAATTACATATAGAAATAGGTATTAGTAAGTAAAAGTAGATAAAAGTAAGTTAATTCTATAATATTTAATATAGAAGCTTCCTAGAAACTTCCTAGACGCTGCTTTGACTTCATAGGTGTCTTTAATTGACTTTTTGGATTAGAAACGTGGTCAACAAGTTGACCATGTGCCACACATGTTGTTAGCTTGAAGATCAAGCTAACTATGTGGCCCACACGTAGAAAAACTTGCCTTGTAAGTCAAGGCATGTGTCCTATAAAGTCAACACATATTGGAGATCCTATAGAACGTCGCCACGTAGTCCCTAGTTAGATAGTATATATAGAGACAAGAGTGAAGGCTTCTTCACTCTTGTCAACTCCTTTCTTGCTTCTAGTCCAGGTTCAAGAGTCTTTAGTTTCTTGTCTTGTGGCAATAGCCATTCCAATTTTCTTTTAATATACCTACTTGTTTATATTTTGACTTATTATATCGAGATAGCTTTTTTGTATATATTTTCCCTCATCGAGTCTTTGTCCTTGACACTACATATGCTGCCAAATTCCAAAATCTTACTTATGACGTGGACTAGAATGATAAAACACTTATCAATTAATATTGATATGGATTGAAGGATAGCTTCAAAGATTTAGTATTAACAATTTTGAAAGTAGAATCTTTGAAATAATTTATTACTCAAGCCATTGCATGCGACAATCATTTATTTGAAAGGCATCAAGAATAAAGATTTGATTGGAAAAGAATAAATAATGGCGGGAGCTCTCAAGTTTTTTAAAACATATTCGTCAAAGCTGGAATCAATACAAATTGATATGATATGTTTTAAACCTCTCACGTAGTAGGAAAAGACTCGATGTTGCTAAGAAGGATTGTATATATATTACAATAATAAACTAATATCTATTCTACATAGCCCCACTCCTATCTATGCAGCGTCCTCACAAACACACAATTGATTCTTATCTTAAAACTACTTAAGAAAACTCTACATAGTTTTTAGTTCCTCTAGTCCACCTAATTGATCATTTGCTACATTATTGAATGTAGATTTCATCAATTTTGGTTCTAAATTCAAATCTTCTTCTTCCTCCAATCCATCCATCGATTCCTTTTTCAATTAGTTTGATAGATCTTCATTATATTCATCTAATACATGGACTTGAGCCTCCAGTTTCAAGATCTAGGCATCTCAAAGTTTCAAGTGATAATGCTGCTGATTCATCCATTCTCAAATATCTTCAATTGACGCTTGTGACCAGCTCCTCACTGTTAAATCTTCTGTCAATTTTACCACCTCAGCTTGTAAAACTTCGATTTCAAACCTCAACTTCTCTGTTATGCATTTAGATTGGTTATTCAATGCGTCTTTCTCTTTCGTGAATAACTCTGCCTTGTCTCTTTTTATCTGCAATTGGCATTTGAGTTTTTTCCATTCCAAATCTTATGTCTTATGATTCTAAATCAATTCGTCCCATTGTCCTTCTACAATCTGTAAGATGTGTTCTTTTTGTTCCGTCCAAGACTCATATTAGTGAACCCATTTTTGCTCTAATATCAGTTTGGATTTTCCAATTTCTTTCATCATCTGTTCTTACTCTTCAATTCTTCGATTTTGCTCTGATTTCACCTTCTTACTATCCTTTAAATCTTGTTTGCTATTGCCCTCTACATCCAATACTCACACCATCTAATGTATTTGTGAAATGTGCTTCAATAAAGCATTCTTAAGAGGTATTCCTTCGAGCAATCGACCTTGTGGAAATGCTAATTGATTAATATCCATCAAAATTGGGGTTTCATTCTCTTCCTCTACTACTAAATAAATTCAAATCCGTTCTCATTCAATAATTGGAACGACCGCTTGTGCCATTGTATGACTTCATTCCCCAATTTTGTGTATTACATCCGTTGTATTGACATTTTGTGCCATCAAATTTTATTCTCTCTCCAGAGGCACTATTACTAGTACACGACTTTTCTCTACTGGTAGTGTTTGACACAATGTGAGTGCAATCACAACATACATATAATTAAAACAAAGCAAATAAGTGAATTTTTCTAATTTCCACTTGGCTCCTATCTTTGCATGAATACGAGTAGCTACGTAAGCTACTTAGTTGAATACCATACCTTCAAGCGCCCCTACTGCTGCATACAATAACTGTTTGGATATATATGTGGAGTGTGAATACAATCCTAACTGCTTCACTACAAAACAAAATCATTCTGCAAGTTCTAGTAAAATTGCCTCAGTAGTCCATCAACCTTGGCTCTTCTCAAAGGCCGACATACCTCCTATGAAATATCTTCTTGGACTGAAGTCGCTTGAGTCATCAGCTCCTACCACAATTTCTTCAATAGAAAGAAACAATACCTTTTTCAGGATTGTTCCATCAATCCCGATAATTCGCCCTTCTCCCACACTCGATCCATCCTCCGGGTCATACTTCATAATATATTCCTCTACTAATGATACATTAATTGATGGTAAGCGATCTAATAGGTGCAAAAACTAGAACAACTGCACATTTCAAAAGTCTTTTATTCTTTTCGGCATCTAATAGATATCCAACTTCATTGGCTACATATTGGTAACGATTATCATAGAAGGTGGTTTTGATGTGTATCTAGCTCTTATATTTCGACCATTGTCCTCTATGTCTATAGCTCGTTTTACACTTTCAATTGCCATGATGCTCTCTGTGATTGTCGATTTACTTATTCTGGAAGAAACCTCCCAGAATAAATCCGTATAGGAGAATTCAAACACAGGGAAAGACTAAGCACATGAGTTTCACTTGTTAGGATCACATAATTAACTGTATTCTGAACCACTAAAATACTAAGAAATACTACAATGCTTCCTCCCAGTAACAATATTCCTTCATCAATTGATAACCACAATATGCAATCCTGCACTCTCAAAAGACCGCTCAAAATTTAATAAATTCCATCCAACACCAGGAATAACAAACTTCACTCTAATCAATCTAAATTCACAAAATTCATGTTATCATAGACTTCCTCTGTCGAAATACACACACACAACTCTCAATAAACAACAATCATAATCTTCCATCCATAATCAAGCTTCCAATAACTTCTCATATGATTCAATCACTCAGTATTCCAATTACACAATCAATAATTCATAAATCAATCTCTGATTTATTTCATAGACTCACTTCTCAATATTCAGAAACTATCAATTATTCTTCAACAATAAAGAAAACAAAAGAAACAAAGAGGAAGCACCAAGCTTAACCCTGGCTCATGACTATCAGAATCTGGCCTTTTCTTCCTCTCTCCCATTCTCCTTATACTAACCCGAGATACCAACTCCTATACTACGAATGAGAACTATTTTTTCTGACTATTCATCCATTCTACCTATTGAACCACCTTTTCAACAGTTATCTATCCATGTTTATACTATACACTAGATATCTACATTCTGAAAATAACTACTTATTCTACATAGCCCCACTCCTAACTGTACAGCGTCCCCGCAAACACAGTATTGATAAACAAAAACCAATCTTTTTTTTTTTTAGTTAGATTGTTCAATCTCTTCAATTTTTGGTGCTGGATCCATTTGGTCTTCTTCCAACACTATATCTTCTTCATTCAATTCGTCTTGAATCTCTACCCTTAATTGAGTTGTTAAATCTTCATTATACGCTCTCAATTCTCGAACCTGAGCTTCTAATTGGAGTATTCTGGCATCTTTAGCTTTCAGTTGTTGCTGCTGCTGTTGCAATTTTTCCTCCAATTTTCTAATTCTTACTCTTGTTGAGGCAAATGTATGTGACTGACCAATATTGACCAAATCACTCTCCAATTTCGTTATTTTTTCCTTCAAAATAATAATTTTTGCCTATAGTTCATCCATTTTTTTTGATATTGGTCACCGAATGGTTTCTTTTCAAGCTCCAATGCCTCCTTCTTCTCTCGTTCCATCTTCAATTAAGCGTTCATCTTCTCTTATTCTAATTTATATGATTTGTAAATTTATAGTAATTCTTACCTTTGATTTTCTAGGATATGCTGAATCCTCTGTTTCTTCTTTGACTAGTTTTCCACTCTCTCATCCAATTCACGCTTCACTCATATCTTGGATTCCAATTCTATCTTGATCATCATTAATCAGTGATTGAGTTTACATTATTGGAACATAATAGTGTGTCACGGACATACATATAATTACCTATATGAATAGATAAAAGTATGTAAAAGTAGGTTAATTATGTAATATCTTCTAGAGAAGCTTCTTAGAAGCTTCATAGACGCTGCTTTGACTTTATAGGAGTCTATAGTTGACTTTTAGGTTAGAAACTTGGTCAACAAGTTAGCCATGTGCCACGCATGTTGGAAGCTTAAAGAACAAGCTAACTACGTGGTCCATCCATAGAAAACTTGCCTTGCAAGCAAAGGCATGTGGCCTAGAAAGTCAACATATATTGGAGGTCTTATAGAACATCGCCACGTGGCTTCTAGTTAGATAGTATATATAGAGGCAAGAGTGAAGCCCTCTTCACTCTTGTCAACTCCTTTCTTGCTTCTAGTCTAGTTTCAAGGGTCTCTAGTTTTCTTGTATTTTAGCAATAGCCATTCCAGTTTCTTTCTTAATATACATATTTCTATTTTGTCCTATTTCTTTTTGAGAAAAGTCTCACTTACTCTTTAGCTTTCATCGAGTTCTTGTCCTTGACAGATTGACAAGAGTACACTTACAATATCAGAGCTTTGTCTTTTCTTGATTAAGAGTGGATTACCCCTTTTTCTTGATAAGACATAAGCGCATTAGAAGTTGCGGATTACCCTCTTTTAAACTGATATTGTTCTTAGTATTTTCTTTGTTATCAATTCCTCTCTTCTATTTGTTTTGAGCGTTATTAGACATCTTCTCTTTTCTAAGTGCTACTATGGCAGAGCTTGTTGAAATGAAGAGTGCAATGGCACAGATGCAAGAACAATTGAGGGAGTTAATGCTTGCGATGCATCAACTCAATTTACCACCACAAGGAGCAACAAGAATGGTAGGAAGTGAAGATATAGAGATGATTGGGGCTGCTTCAACATCTGCACCAAACCATGTCCCTTCTCCCAGAATGGAACACCCTTCGAGTGTTAGAGAACCGAGAGTTGCCTTGCCCGAGAAGTTTGATGGTACCAGATCCAAGTTTCGAGGATTCATCAATCAGGTCCAACTAGTGATTGAACTTCAACCCCAGAGCTATCCAACTCCAGGGTCACAAGTAAGATTCATTGGTACACTTCTTTCAGGTTCAGCATTGTCATGGTTTTCATCTTTTCTTGAACGACGAGATCCAATATTGGATAATCTGGAGGCTTTTTTGGCGGAGTTTTGATCCATGTTTGGAGAACATGATGCAATTCGTGTTGCAACCAACAAGATCCATATTTTGCGACAAGGCAATCGATCAGTAACATTATATGCTTCGCAATTTCGACAACTTGCAACTGATATCAAGTGGGATGATGCCGCACTTGTGAGTCAATTTCTCTACGGATTACAATATGAGGTAAAGAAATTGATGCTTAATTTACCTGATCCTCAAACATTGAGTCAAGCAATTGACTTTGCTGTGAAGTGCGACAATCGACTTTTTGAATTTCGATCCGAGAGTCGCACAAGTGGGCCTCAACGTTACTACAATTCAATGGCAACACCGACGTCTCCTCAACACATACCTTCAGAAGTAGAGGATATGCAAATTGATGCGGTACGTTTCAAACCTCTTACTGAGCAAGAAAAGTCTCGTCGTCGACAAGAAGGATTGTGCTTATATTGTGGAGAACCTAAGCACACTGCTCAACATTGTCCAAAGAAGCGACGTAACTACAAAATGAGGAGTACGGCTGTCAAAGAAGACAGTATGTCAGAAAACGAGTACGTCCAGCTACAATAGGGACCGTGCGGCTGGAATCTTGTACAACTTCTAATAAAGGTCCTATCCTCTCCTCAGAACCATCTCCTTGTTTTATAATAGATGTGCGTTTAGGACCTAATAATTACAAAGCCTCTGCCTTGGTAGATTCAGGAGCCTCATCTTGTTTTTTAGATGAAGAATTTGCTAGATGTCATAGAATATCATTAATACAAAAAACTAAACCTGTACATGTAGAAGTCATAGATGGTCGTCCGTTGTCTTCTGGAGATGTAACTCACGAAACACTTCCTGTAGATGTAGTAATAAATGGTCATAGTAGTTGCGTAATTTTTAATATAATTAGATCTCCCTCTAATCCAGTAATTTTAGGCTTATCATGGTTAGAAAAGTATAATCCTCGAATAGATTGGATTTCTCGTAAACTTGATTTTCCTCAGAGCATTAGTAACAGTTCTATTAACCAAGTAAAAAACCATGAGTCTAGTATAGTAAAACTCGCACCTATAGGTGCAAAAGCATTTATACACGCAGCAAAAGAAGGATCAACTTTTGCTATTTATGCTGCACCTATTTCTGAAAGCGTAAAGACTTCAAGTGGCATTCCAAGTCAATATCAGGATTATCAAGACGTTTTTGAGAAAAAGAATGCAGATATTCTTCCTGAGCATCGCCCATACGATTGTTCAATCGATCTCAAGGAAGGAACTCAGCCACCATTTGGACCAATTTACAGTTTATCGCAAGATGAGTTGGCTGAATTCAAGACATATATTGACGAGAATTTAGCGAAGAATTTCATACGCCATTCAAAATCTCCAGCAGGAGCTCCAATTTTATTCGTAAAGAAAAAAGCTGGATCTTTACGAATGTGTATTGACTATCGCGGACTCAACAAGATCACAATCAAGAACAGGTATCCATTACCTTTGATATCAGGACTCCTTGACCAGTTAAATCAAGCTAAGATCTATACAAAAATAGATCTAAGAGGAGCATATAATCTAGTACGGATCAAAGAAGGAGATGAATGGAAGACTGCGTTTCGAACCACGTACGGGCATTTTGAATATAATGTCATGCCTTTTGGACTCACGAATGCACCAGCTGCTTTTCAACATCTCATGAATGATGTATTTCGTGAATTCTTAGACAATTTTGTCGTCTGCTACCTAGATGATATCCTGATTTATTCTAAGAATGTTGAAGAACATGAAATACATGTTCGTCAAGTATTACAAAAACTCAGAGATGCAGGATTGTACGCCAAGATGGAAAAGTGTGTATTTCACACTACTCAAGTTGACTTTTTAGGATACATCATTTCAAATGATGGTCTTATGATGGATTCTAAGAAAGTCCAAACAATCATGGATTGGAAGATTCCAAAGACTGTAAGAGATGTCCAATGTTTCTTGGGATTTGCCAATTACTATCGGATCTTCATCAAAGACTTCTCACGAGTTGCAGCTCCACTTACACGCTTGACTAGTAAAGATAAATTCCAATGGAATCAAGAAGCGGAAGCAGCATTTGAAGCCTTGAAGACATCGTTTGTCTCTGCACCAGTCTTATATCGTGTTGACTTTTCCAAGGTATTTTTTATGGAAACAGACGCATCGGATTTTGCCTTGGGTGCAGTTTTATCACAAATGGGAACAGATGACAAACTTCATCCGATAGCTTTTCATTCAAGAAAATTCTCAGCAGCCGAGATCAATTATGAGATCCACGATAAAGAACTTCTTGCAATCGTGGATTCTTTTCAAGAATGGCGTCATTATCTAGAAGGTGCTTCTAGTCCAGTCATTGTGTATACAGATCACAAGAACCTCGAGTATTTCATGTCAGCACGCGTGTTGAATCGTCGTCAAGCTCGTTGGAGTATGTCTTTGTCAAGATTCGACTTCATTATCACTTATTGGCCAGGAAAACAACAAGGTTTGTCCGATGCCCTGTCTAGACGTTCTTATTTTGCACCAAAAGAAGGAGATGCAGCTTTTGAGCAACAAAGAACGGTCCTCTTGAAACCGGAGCAATTTCATCTCCGAGCAATGAAATCAACATTGACTGTTGATTCAACTTTTCTCAAGCAAATCCAGTCCAGTATATCCTCAGACCCTCTTGTTCATGATATCGAGAATAATTCTTCCAAGTCTCATGATTCTTCTAAGTTCGAGTTCAAGAATAATCTATTATATTTTGAAGGACGCCTATATGTTCCAGAAGGAAAAGCACGTTTGCGTGTTCTTCAAGCACGTCATGACTTTCCAGCAGCAGGGCACTTTGGATATAATAAGACTTTGGAACTCATATCAAGAGATTTTTGGTGGCCACAAATGTGGAAGTCAGTCAAAGACTTTGTACAATCATGTGATATTTGTTCAAGATCAAAAATTCCTCGACATCGACCTTACGGACTTCTTCAGCCATTACCTATACCAAAACAACCATGGTCTTCTGTTTCTATGGATTTCATCACAGATCTTCCAAACTCAAGATCTTATGATTCTATATTTGTGATAGTAGATCGTTTCATCAAGATGGCACATTTTATGCCATGTACAAAATCTATCACAGGTGAAGAAACAGCTAAGCTTTTCATTGATAATATCTATCGCTATCATGGATTGCCTAAAGATATCATATCGGATAGGGGAACTCAATTTGTGTCGAGATTTTGGAGGACTCTTTTCAAGATTTTAAAAGTGGAGATAAAGCTATCTTCAGCTTTCCATCCTCAAACTGATGGACAAACAGAGCGCGTAAACCAAGTCTTGGAACAGTATTTAAGGTGTACCATCAACTACCAACAAGATGATTGGACAAACCTTCTGCCATTGGCAGAGTTTGCTTATAATAATACGGTACATTCCTCCACGCAACAAACACCTTTCTTTGCCAATTATGGCTATCATCCACAACTTGATACTTTTGATTTTTCAAAAGTTGATAATCCTGCAGCAGAAGATATGGCAAATCGGTTGTCAGAGTTACATGCAATAATAAAGGCGCAGTTGAAGAAAGCTCAAGAACGACAAAAGATAAATGCAGATGTATATCGTAAAGAGCAACCACAACTCAACGTGGGTGATAAGGTATGGCTACTTCGTCGCAATATCAAGACCACTCGACCTTGTGACAAATTGGACTATCGTAGGCTTGGCCCCTTTTCTGTTTCTGAACAGATCAACCCAGTTGCATATCGGTTACATCTACCGGAGTCAATGAAGATCCATCCTGTATTCCACGTGTCTCTTCTTGAACCATATAAGACAGTGGATATATAAGGAAGAAGACAAATGCCACCGCCTCCTATAGAAGTAGATAATAATGAAGAATTTGAGGTGGAAGAGATATTAGACTCAAGGCGGCGCCGAAATAAGCTGGAATATCTTGTTCATTGGTGC
Organism: Physcomitrium patens; assembly: GCF_059467195.1. Taxonomy (NCBI): domain Eukaryota; kingdom Viridiplantae; phylum Streptophyta; class Bryopsida; order Funariales; family Funariaceae; genus Physcomitrium; species Physcomitrium patens. The sequence continues at coordinate 11,205,972 of NC_143416.1, read as the reverse complement.
GGATATGATATTAGTGAGCGCACATGGGAGCCATCCAAGAATCTAGCAAATGCATCAGCTAAAGTCAAAGTTTTTCATCAACGACATCCATCAAAACCAAGATGAAAACCTCTCTTATAAAAGAGACAAGATTGAGGAAGTTATGAAGGCCTCAATAGTGATCAAATAACAGGGTGGTCTTCTCGCCCTGGAATGGGACACTATCGATGGCTAAGAGGACCCATCAACTATCTTCGAAGAGAACAAAGTTCAGAGTATGTAGCAAATACAATTCGCCGCATATTAGATTTTCTCAATATATAATCACCGCTCCTCGTGGAACTCGTCCCTAGAAGGGGGGGTAATGTCACGGACATACATATAATTACCTATATGAATAGATAAAAGTATGTAAAAGTAGGTTAATTGTGTAATATCTTCTAGAGAAGCTTCTTAGAAGCTTCATAGACGCTGCTTTGACTTTATAGGAGTCTATAGTTGACTTTTAGGTTAGAAACTTGGTCAACAAGTTAGCCATGTGCCACGCATGTTGGAAGCTTAAAGAACAAGCTAACTACGTGGTCCATCCATAGAAAACTTGCCTTGCAAGCAAAGGCATGTGGCCTAGAAAGTCAACATATATTGGAGGTCTTATAGAACATCGCCACGTGGCTTCTAGTTAGATAGTATATATAGAGGCAAGAGTGAAGCCCTCTTCACTCTTGTCAACTCCTTTCTTGCTTCTAGTCTAGTTTCAAGGGTCTCTAGTTTTCTTGTATTTTGGCAATAGCCATTCCAGTTTCTTTCTTAATATACATATTTCTATTTTGTCCTATTTCTTTTTGAGAAAAGTCTCACTTACTCTTTAGCTTTCATCGAGTTCTTGTCCTTGACATAGTGAAGCAAACTTCCTTGTCTTCCGCTAAGATCCCATTTTTGCATGTATCCTTGTAGCCTCATAAGCTATCCAATTGAATACCATGCCTTCCAGTGTTCCTATCGCAAAAAATAGTAATTGCTTCGCCATGTAGGTGGTATGCCGATTCAATGCTGACCGCTTCTAAACGAACCCCATCCATTCCATAAGTTCGGGCATAAGTACCTCATGTACCTTCCATCCTTGATTTCGCTTGAGAGACGATATTCCTCCTTTGAAGTAGCTTCCTGCCTTGAAGTCATTTGATGAGTCTCTTCCCACCTCAAGCTCTTGTATTAATAGATGCAATACCTTATTCAAGGTATTCTCATCAATTCCAATCAGGACTCCTCATATCACAGTCAAACCATCCTTTGGAACATAATTTTCTATATATTCTGCCACTCGTTTTACATCGATTGATGGTAGTTTATCTGATCCTCACAAAATATAAATAACTGTGTATTTCTAAAATCTTTTTGCCTTCTCAATGATCAACAGATATCTAACTTCATTTGTTCCACGTTGGTGATAACTACAAGAGACGGCGATCCTAGATCGCACTTAGACCTCACATTATGGTGACTTTTCGATCGTTTTGGTACTCTCTTCGTTCTTTCCATTGACATTGTAAAAATCAAACTCTCAATACTTCCTCGCACTAATACTATTGCTGATTACTATCGTAAAGCTTATAATTCAAAGTACAATGTCTGAAATTTACAACAATGAAACCTTTTATGAGTGCCCCGCTCTTAACTGCTTACTCGAGGTTCAAATCAAGAACATCTAATCCAGTGTACTTTAATCTCATGTCTAATCAAGAATGTCTAATTTCTTGACTAGTCAATTTCAGTACCCAAAATTAACCATCAATCGTTTCCTAGCTATCATAATCTTTCCAATCCTGTCAGATAATCATTATTACGGAGACTCCCTCCCTCTACTGATTAAATTCGTCCCAAATTTACGTATAATATAGACGAAACTGGTTCCCATTAACGCATGTTGTGAAGTAGAATCTCAGAAAATCTTCCAATTGAAGTAAACCATTAAGAAAACCTTCCACCACCCGATATGGCCCATGCCATCGTACTTAAAATTTATCAAGAAAGTTGTTAAAGCGGCTATCATAAAGTAGCACCAAATCATTAGACATAAAATATTTCGGCCCTAACTTACTTTCATAATAACTCTTTCTACGACGCTGTGTAGCTTCCATGATCAAGAGAGCCATAGCCCGAGCTTCATCTCATTTCTCCAATTAGACTAATCTATATTGAAGAGATTCTCTGTCTCCCATATGTTCATCCAACGCAATTCGTAAACTTTGGACCTCCAATTCAATTGGTAGAATTACCTCCTAATCATATATCAATTGAAATAGAGTATAATTGGTAGTTATTTTATGTGCAGTACGGTACGCCGATAAAGCTGCAAATAATTTAGTGTCTGAATTGGTTTGCATGCAAAATAATCTTTGTTAAGTTCTTACATAGGATACTATAGGTCTTTTCTGTCTGTTCATTGGCTTCTGGATGATAAAGTGTAGTTTTGCGATACTTGATCTCATACTTCGCTGTTAATGCTTCAATTGTTGTATTAATAAAATGTATTCTGCAATCACTAACCAATTCTTTCGGACAGCCAAAACGAGTGATAATGCTCTCATATAAAAATATTGCTACCATATTAGCATTATCAGTTTTCGTTGTCATGGCCTCCGTCCATTTGGTGACATATTCGGTGGCTACTAGAATATAATATTTATGTCTATTTCGAGAGGTAAGTGTAATGGATCCTACAAAGTCAATACCCTATTTTTCGAATGGTGCTTGTGCCAAAATTGGTACCAATGGTATTGCGGAAGTTTCAATAGGGCGATCAATTCGTTAGTAAGGATCACAATGGCAAACATATTGATGTACATCTGAAAACATTGTTGGCCACCAATATCCAGCCATTAAAGCCTTATGTGTGGTGCTATAACCTACAAAATATCCTCCACAATTATCCAAATGACATCCTTCCAAAATTGTACTAACTTCACTTTCAAAGATGCAACGGCATAAAATTCTATCTTGCCCTTGTTTATACAAGGCATCTCCAATCATGGTATACGATGCACTTTTTAAACTCAAACATTTCTTTAATTTTTCATTATAAGAAATTGAAAAAGTCTGAAATGTTAGATATTGGATCAATACACCATATTCGGGTGTAATGACATCCACAACGAATAATTGTGTATCCGGAAGGACATCATTTATTAGCTCATTATCCAGTACATTAGATAAACGGGACAAGTGATCCACATTGGCATATTTCTTACTGAGTCGAATGTTAATCGTAATGTTGAATTCCTGGAGAAATAACACCCATCAAGCAATTCTTCCACTCAATTGAGGTTTATTTATCATGTATTTAAGTGTATCATGATCAACATAGAACACAAATGGGTATCCAAGTAGATAGTGGCAAAATTTCTGTATAGAGTAGATCATTCTGAGGCCTTCTTGCTCAATAGTATTATAATTTTGTTTTGTAGCGACGTATTATCGGCTCGCATAATATATGAGATGATCTAATTCTTTTACATCCTTTTGATTGAGAATGGATCCAATAGCAACATTGGATGCATCCACATAGACATGAAACGATTTTGTTCAACAAGGTGTTACAAGAATTGGGGCAGATACCAATTTTTGTTTCAATTCGTCGAATGCGAAAGTACAGTCTTCAGTCCATATTGGGTTAGATCCATCTGACAGGGGTTTTTTTAACGAGTTGATTAATGGTTAATAGAAAATTACAAAGGATTCAATAAAACACCAATAGTAGCTGACATGGCCGATGAAACCATGCACGTCCAACACCATATATGGCTTTAGTAAACAGAATATACAAGTAACTTTATCGGGGTCCATAACGATACCTTCAATAGAGACAATGTATCCCAATAGCTTCCCCAATGGTATGCCAAATTGACACTTCTCTAAATTTAGATATATTCCATACTTGTTACATTGATTCAAATAATTATCTAGACATGCTAGATGTTTAGCCGTTGTACGAAATGTGCAGAAATTGTCAAAAAATATCTCCATTAATAAACGTAGGTAATCTAAAAATGCTTGTGTCATTACCTGTTGAAAAGTAGTCGAGGCATTACATAACCCAAATGACATTACTTTATAGGTAAATGTACCCCAATCTCTGATAAACATAGCCTTCAACTGATCTTCTTCGATAATTTTAATTTGATTATATCTCAAAAATCCGTCCAAAAATAAGTAACATTCATGTCTGGCCAATACATCCAAAATATTATCTGTAAATAGTAATGGAAAATATTCCTTTTTAGTAGGCACATTTAACTTTCAAAAATCCTGACATATCCTGATTTTTCCATTCTTCTTTGGTACCATCACAATTGGCGACACCCATCCACTATGCAAAACAGGATAAATAAAACCCACGTCGAGAATTTTATCTAATTTCTCTTTCACTAAAAGAGAATATTTTGGGTTAAGCCAGTGTTATCTTTGACGAATTGGCGTAACATCCTCTTCCAAAATAATCTGGTACTCACAAACAATGGCTAGAATGTCTTTCAAATTCACATACGTCTAAGCAAAGGATGATTTATGCTTGAGAAAGAATTTGTTCCACTGACTCAACTTGTTACCTTGATTATCCGTGTATATTTTTATATTTTGGGGTGCTTCATGGATGCCTAAGTTCATAGATTGGAAAACAAGTTCTTCCACAACTACCGATTTAAAATTACCTGTTGGCCCATCATCTTGTATAGGAGACAACAACTGTTGGTTGCTCATTTCTGACCTCATTACACTCACATGATTGATATCATATCTAGTCATCTATTCGGTAATAACATGATCCGAGTTAGTCGCATCCTCTTGATGCAGTAAATATTCACCGGGACCTCCACATTCGTAGACTCCTGCCTTTGTTGTTGAAGTGTTTTGTCCTACCCCAAATTGCGGTGAACCTATAGTATTATCATCTTCCTCAATTGATTGACTCTCATTCTGCAATGTAAATTCTGATTCTGGTAATTGAGATTCTCCATGATATTGTACCGGGTACATTTGTAGAACGATCTGATCACGGCCTTTTCTAATTGTCAATGTCCCTCGACCCTAATCATTCTTAACTTTGGCTTGATAAAGCCAAGGTCTGTCGAATAAAATGAGATACGATAATGTAGAACTCTGTAATCAAAAAACAATATAATCAATTTCGTATGTCAATTCCGTGATTATAGTGGCAATATTACGTAAGATTCCTATTAGCTTTACCCAACTATGATCTGTCATTTGTAAGACCAATGTCGTAAGTAGCAATTGTTTTAGATCCAAGTCCTCTATTGTATCTGCATTCATTAAATTCACATTGGAGCCACCATCGACTTATACCCCTAGAATTAAAATGTCATCGATTGATACATTGATTGTTGGTACTCTCAGATCTAAGTTTAAGCTAACTTCATGAATTTTTTTAGTACGGGATCTTCATTGTACTAACGCTGAATTCAATGTAGATCGACATTTCGGTGCTATAGTCAAAAGTTGCTTCATTATAATTGAAGGCTGAATAACATCCAAATCCTTCAGAATATCATAGAGTTCCATATTGAGAGTAATTTCCAATGCTCTTTTGTATTTCATTGGTTTCAATTTTACTCCATTCGACAGCAATTCCTTTCTGGCAATTGGGATTGCCATTGGTAACTTTGTCAACTTTTCTACTACTAAAGGTTCCTTTAATGCGTAAGATCTTTTATTGGGATGTACAGGTATTGGTACTTGGTTAGTTGGGATTGATTTTGATGGTCCCGACAAATTAGCATGTAGAACCGAATTGGATTCCTCAGTCTATTGAGGTCTCAATATTGAAATACGTTCCAATACTGATATTTGTTCGTTTAGCCCCGTAGATGGCACTACTTGTTCTCCTGTGATTGATTCATCTAGGTCTTGAATTGGATTCTTGTCTTTTTGTTGGCCTCTAGTAAGCACTGCGTTCACCACCTCGATACGATGTATTGGTGAGTCCCATTCAACAAGAACTTTGTCCTCCATCGGTTGGCTTGTTTACATTTATTGGTCCCGATTATTATAATTAAAGGGTGCATTGCACTGCTGATAAGTGTGACCAGACTACTTACAATTTCCACATATTGGACCATAGTCATCACTGGCTCTTGGATTAGGACATTCACTCACATAATCTCCGATTTGTCTGCAACGATAGCAACAAAGTGGTCTCCTGCTAGCTCCTTTAGGGATATTGGGTGTCTCTACTGGTATATAACAGCTAGATCTATTCCATGTCGGATGAATAAAGGATCTTGGTTGACCCATTGGTACTGTAGACTCTAGCATTGGCTTTGTCATGGGTGGATATTGATGGTATCTTTGTTGGTTCATCGCCAATCCGTGAGTATTGGATATACTTTTTTGGTAAAATTTGGAGTTTAAAAAATTGGAATAATTCTTATTTTGTTTATTCGATCGATTTCAATTCTAGCCAAACCTATTATTCGTTTGTATTTGATTGACATCCCACGAAGTTGGTTGAATCATGGTCTATTTTTCAACTTGTTGTTTTCTTAAATTCTAGTAATTGACAGTAGTATGCTTATCCCTACAAAATGTATATTGGACTCTCATTTGGGATGGTGAAGAGCATTCAGTTAGTAATTGACCTTGTCCTTTACAATTGCTGCACCAAACATTGGGCTGCATATTGGTCGGTTCATGCTTTTTTTCTTTATCCTTGGTTAGATTCACAGCCAATTCATCCATTTTTTTTGTCAATGTTAACAGCAATGACTCATTGAGATCCCTTGATACCAATGCATTTGGCAATTCCTTTGTAGGTATTAGTTTTTGTTATGGAGAATAAAGTGCATATGGGTGTGATGATGATGGTAGTACAGCCTGCAATGGAACGGCATCCACTATTCCCTATGGAATTGTATCATAATCATTCTTTCCCAGATAACTTTTTGCTGTATCATTTCAATTTTTCATTTGATATTCTTCTTGAGATGGAATCATCGTGGCTCCAACTGTTAAGTTCTCGTCATAGTGACATTCCTTCCATACTTTTGCTCGCTCAAGAAATAATGCAATGGTGGCTGATTAGGCCTCTTTTATAAACATCTTGAATTCTGGTGGATGTAGTCCATTAACCAATATGGATAACACAAACAATTTTGGCATTTGGTTATTTGGCTATTTTCAAAGTATATCTGCTACACAACCATAATATGACTGTATCGCTTCCCCTGGTACCATTCTGCTATTCATCAATTTTTCTCTATGATGTTCTTCAAAACCAATTAGTTGAAAATGAGCTAAAAATATATTTTTCAATGCCTCCCAATTGATAAATTGTTCCATAGATTAGCGATTATACCACTCAAACTCTGTGTCTTTCAATGTTGCTGGTAGCCATCTCAGTCAAATAACTTCTGTTCTTTCATTATTGGCTACACATACAATCAAGAATTGTAATAAATATTGATCTAGATCGGCTCCTGGTAAATCTCTAAAAGTAGATAATGGAGCGATGCTAGTCGTTTGATCACTCACTGCACTCATTTGAACTACAATCGAAATGGCTGGTCCTCCTGACGACATTGAATTTTTTGTTCCGCTGAACTCCATTTTAAAATACTGACTACTTCTCCTTATTCTAATTTCCGGGCTCTCAATGCTCCTCAATTTATTGTTATTTTCTGCAAATAATTTTATAGGTTGAATTGCACGTAAAAATATTGGATTTTGAAATATAATATATTTATCTTTATTAGCAACCAATTTGTGTCAATCTAAAGAGCCACTATTGCTCATTTTGATAGTACCCACTACTAAAAAAATATCCAATGGAGTACCCAATTCTTCTATGCCTCCTTCACTTTCAGTTAACGGCCTCAAGATTTCTACTAGAATGTTAATAAAATTTTCCGCGAGTGTTCTTGGCAATTTTTCTAATGGTACATACGATTGCAGAATTAACAATTTGTCTGGTTCTTGAGATGTTTGGATGCACCGACAAGCTTATAACCACAATTTAATCCAACTCTATTGATGCTTATTTTTAAGTTTACATTGTTGCTTCTCTCTAAGCAAGTTCCTTTCTTGCGCTCTTTCCTGTCTTTCTCTCAACTGATTTATTTCTCTTGATGTAATGTTCTCATTCTTATTAACCATAATCTTGCTTCAAGCACTAATGAAATCGTCTTTCATCGCCAATTTTATCACATGTTTGGTAATTAATTCCTAACACTCAATGCTATTGTCAATCTCCGGCAGCGACATCAAAATGTGATTATCGATTTACTTATTCCGGAAGAAACCTTCCTGAATAAACCCATATAAGAGAATTTGAACACAGGGAAAGACTAAGCACATGAGTTTCACTTGTTAGGATCACACAATTAACTATATTTTGAACCACTAAAATACTAAGAAACACTACAATGCTTCCTCCCAATAACAATATTCCTTCATCAACTGATAACCACAATGTGTAACCTTGCACTCTCAAAAGACCGCTCAAAACTCAATAAATTCCATCCAACACCAGGAATAACTTCACTCCAATCAATCTGAATTCACAAAATTCTTGTTATCACAGACTTCCTTTGTCGAAATATACATACACAACTCTCAATAAACAACAATCATAATCTTTCATCCATAATCAACCTTCCAATAACTTCTCATTTGATTCAATCACTCAGTACTCCAATTACATAATCAATAATTAATAAATAAATCTATGATTTATTCCACAGACTCACTTCTCAGTATTTAGAAACTATCTATTATTCTTCAACAACAAAAAAAACAAAAGAAATAATTAGGAAGTACCAAGCTTATCTCCGGTTCATGACTATCACAGTCTGGCCTTTTCTTCCTCTCTCCCATCCTCCTTATACTACCACGACATATCAACTCCTATATTATGGATGATAACTACTTTTCTTAACTATTCATCCATTCTACTTGTTGAACCATCTTTTCAACAGTTATCAATCCCTATTTATACTATACACTAGATATCTACATTTTGAAAATAACTAATTATTCTAAACTTTCTCTTTCAAACTCTTAATTGGAAAATGTTACGAATACAAGATATAGCAATCTCAAAAAAAATAATCAAGAAAGACAATACAGAATGACTTCTAACTGGTGTCCCACTCCTATTCTTTTTATTACCTCATGATAATGACAACATGTTACTCATACTGTCTATTTTTCACATCCGTCCCATCTGACACATTAATAATTATGAACTATCTTTTTAGCCGCCTCTACATCCTAACGCACTTATACCATACTTATGTCTATGCTGTATCCATTCAAAATCACCCCTCCAAAAAAAATAAAAACTCATCTTAGGTTTTATGTATTATATAATCGTAATTGGTTCCCATTAATGCGAGTACTGAATCAATGGTCCATGAAATCTTCCAATTGAACAAATTCATTGGAAAAACCTTCAATCACCCAATACGACGTATGCCAGCAAATTTGAAATTTTTACAAAAAATGATTAAATCGGCTATCATACAATAATACCAAATCATTGGACATAAAAATCTTCGGACACAGTTTATTATCATAATAACTCTTCCTCCGTTTTGAATCGCTTCCATGTTGAAAAGAGCTATAGTCCGTATTTCATCCAGTTCCTTTAATTTTGCCAATCAAGAATGTAATGACTCTTTGTCACTAAGTTGTTCAACATAGGTAATCCGTAAACTTTGAACCTCCAATTCGATGGATAAAATTTCTTCTTGATCGTAAACTAGTTGAAACGGAGTAGAGTTGGTAGTTACTTTATATGCGGTGCAATATGCCCACAAAGCCGCAAAGAGTTTGGTCTCCCAATATGTACCAGCCCCCAAAATTGTCTTAATAAAGATCTTACATAAAATTTCGTTGGTCTTTTTTATTTACCCATTAACACAAGGATGATATAGAGTGGTTTTTCAATGCTTAATCTCATATGTATTTGTCAAGGCTACTATGGTAGCATTGAGGAAATGGATGTCGCGATCGCTAATCAATTCCTTCAGACATCCAAATCAAATTATAACATTCTCGTATAAAAAAGTAGCCACCGTATTGGCATTATCATTGCGGGTAGCAATAGCCTCTATCCATTTTGTTACATAGTCCGTGGCGACTAAAATATACCGCTTCTGGTGAGGCTTGGATGCTGGTGCGATAGGACCGACAAAATCAATATCCCATTTTTTAAACGGTGCTTGTGCCAAGATTAGAACTAATGGCATGGGAGAAGTACCCGTGGGTCGACCAATTCGTTGACAAGGATCACAATGACAAACAAATTAGTGTGAATCAGCAAACATTGTGGGCCACTAATATCCGGCCTTTAAAGCCTTGTGAGTAGTATTATCTTCCACAAAATGACCACCACAACTATCCAAATGGCAACCTTCTAGTATCGATTGTACTTCACTTTGAAAAATATAACATCGTAAAATACCATCTTTGCCTTGTTTATACAAAGCATCGTGAATCATCGTGTATGGGGTACTCTTCAGAATGAGTCACTTCTTAAGCTTCTTAGAGAAAGTCGACGAAAAGGTGTCGAAGATCACAAACTGAATGATTTCACTATACTTGAAGAAAATCACATCCACCACAAATAATTCAGCATCAAAAAGAGTATCCAAGATAAGCTCGTTGCCAAGAATATTAGACAATCGAGATAAATGATCAGCATTGGCATGTTTCTTCCCAAGTCGTACGACAATCATAAAATTAAACTCTTGTAAGAATAAGATCCATCGGGCAATGCATCCACTCAATTGAGGCTTATTAATCATGTATTTACAAGCATCATGATCCACATAAAATATAAACGGATACCCCAGCAAATAGTGCCAAAATTTTTGAACCAAATATATCATATCCAATGCTTCTCGTTCAGTAGTAGTGTAATTACATTTGGCAGCCACCAATTGTTGATTGGCATAATAGATAGGATGATCCAGATCCTTGTCATTCTTTTGACTTAACATTGATCTAATAGCCATATTGGATGCATCAATGTACACATGAAAGGACTTCGTCCAACGAGAAGTCACCAAGATTAGGACAGAGACCAATTTTGACTTCAACGCTTCAAAGGCCATGGTACACTCCATGGTTCAAATGGAACTAGTCCCTTCTGACGGAGGTTTCTTCAGTAAGTTCGTTAAAGGTTGACAAGTAATTGCAAACAAATGAATAAAGCAACGATAATAACTGACATGGGTGAGAAACCCTTGAATACTGGAGACCGTCTTTGGTCTGGGCAAGTTAATTATATGCTGTACTTTGTTTGGATCTATAGCAATACCACAATTGGAGACGATATGTTGCAATAATTTATCAAATGGAATACTAAATTGATACTTCTTCGAGTTCAATATTATTCCATACTTAACGCACCGAGTAAAATATTTGTCTAGACAATTAAGATGATCATGTTTTATACTAAATGTATAAAAGTCATCTAAAAAGATCTTTGTAAACAACCAGAGATAGTCTTGGAAGGCCTGAGTCATCACTCTCTGAAACATGATTGGGGCATTGTATAATCCAAAAGGCATCACGCGATAAGCAAATGTACCCCAATCCGTAGTAAAGGTCGTCTTAAGCTGTTCTTCTATTGTAATTTGAACTTGATTATATCTGAAAAATCCATTGAGGAATGAATAACATTTGTGACTAGCTACCGCATCCAATATACTATCTATAAAAGGCAAGAAAAAGTAATCCCTCTTGGTGGCCGCATTAAGTTTTCAAAAATCCTGACAAATGTGGATTTTTTCGTTTGTTTTGGGCACCATCACGATTGGAGAAATCTACTCACTATTTGGTACTGAGTAAATAAAACCAATTACAAGAAGCTTGTCTAATTCCTCTTTCACCTTGAGGGAATATTTAGGATTAAGGCGATGTTATCTTTATCGTATCAATTTAACATTCTCTTCTAAAATGATACGATATTCATAGACGTCAATGGAAATATCTTTTAAACCAGCATAAGTCCAAGCAAATGCGGACTTATGATGCAAGAAAAAATTTATCCAATAGGTCAACTCTTGGTCTTTAATACCTTTATAGACTTAATTATCCGAGGCTCTGTTGTAGTTGCCAAGTTAATAGTTGTATATAAAGATGCAATGGCGATGTTCTATTTCAACCCCCGTGCTAGTTGAAAATCAGTCGATAAGTCTAACATGTATGAAGTATTGAATCCTGTATCCAAGGAACTAACATGATGCACATGATACTTGATCATCTAATCAATATTAACATAATCAGAGCTTTTTAAATCCGCCATGTATATCAAGTATTCCCTCGGACATTTACATTGGTACACCACTCTAGGGTATTGTGTTGCCTCTACATGCGCCTCCATAATTAATGTGACTGCATCATCATCGGAGCTAAGCTCATCATTCCATGTCAATTCAGATGCTGGCAATTGAGACTCCCCATAATAGCATATTGGATACATTTGTAATACCATTTTGTCGCTGCCCTTACCAATTCTCAAAGTACCCCGACTCCAATCGTTCTTGGCCTTTGCCTAATAAAGCTAGGGTCATCTCAATAAAATTGGATACTAAAGTCAAACATTGTAGCCAAAAGACGATATAGTCAATTACATATGTAATACCAATAATTATTATTTGAACACTCCATAAAATATCCATTGATTTAATCCGGTTATGATCTGCCTTCTGTAATACCAATATTGTGGGTACTAAGTATTCCAAATCTAAAGTATCCATTGAATTAGTGTTTATTAAATTGACGCTCAAACCACCATCCACCTGAACACCAGAGATCATGATACCGTCAATTGAAACATTGATGGTTGATGCACCTGGATCAGGGTTCAAACTTACTTCACATACTTTCTTATTGCATTGCCTATGTCGTGTTAAGGATGAATTCAATGAAGAACGATACTCTGGTATGACCGCTAGAAGTTGCTTCATAGAAATATAAGGCTGAATAGCATCTAGATCCTTCAATATATCATAGGGTTTCATATTTAGGGTAATGTCCAATGCCTTCTTTCTTTTCATTGGTTGGAGTTTAACTCCGTGAGGTAAGATATTCTTTTGCTGTAGACTCGGAATTGGAGCAAAAGATGGAGCTTTTTTAGAATTCACGCCTCCTAGAGGATCTTTCAATGGAAAGGACATTTCCCAAAACTGTGTAGAGAACGGAACAGCTTGAAATGGAACCAAAGACTCCGTAATCAGGACTTCATTGGGTTATCCAACCGATTCAGGTCTCATACTGGGCAAGAGGCACGAAACAGGACTTGGATTAGATATCCCTATAATTGGGTCAAATTGGTCCTTTGCATCAAGCTCACCCAAATGTGAGTTGGTCCATTCTTTTTTTGCTGACTCCTTATAAGAACGGTGCTGTATGGCATGATTAGCTATCTGAAAATACACTGAATATCTAGCATTAGAGAGTGTACTTTAAACCTTTATATAATTCTTGTCTTAGCTTCCAAAACTCCTTTATTTTTATATAAAACTCCTAATATAACAAAATCCCTTCAAAACATATTTTTTCCGCAAAAGGTTTCCTTGCCCTGAACATTAGATAATCATAAATATTGATCTAATTGTTCAATTTGTCTCAAATTTACAAGATACGTGGAATTCACCTATAACTTTTATCTCAAAAAAAACCATTTGCAAATTCAGTCCCGATCTTCTGGAATCTATGAAACCTTAGCAGGCACTCTAAATTCTAATTTATAAGCACCCAAAAAACTACTTTCCTTATATCTCAAAAATCCAAACTCTAAATTCCACAAAACTTATGTAAAAAGATTTAGAACAAGATTACATACATTTTTAGAAATTTTGAGCCAAAACCTTATCAAATTGTCTAAGATATAGCTCAAATCACAAGCACAAGTAAATCGAGCTACTTACTATATTTAGATTCTAAGTGTTGACTTCAAAATCCAATTACTCCTTCACATCAACTTGGAATCTAATAAGCAGTATATGAAATATATAGCCGCAAAAGTACTCTCTCCAGTCAAAGTCACTGATCTTCAAATGCTATTTGTACACGTGCGTTATGCCTAAAAATGTGACAATAGATCCAAAACTAACACCTTAACTTTGAGCGCCTATAACTTCTTTATAAAAATCCGAAATGATACAACTCTTGTACCAAAACCATAGCCAAAAATCTAAATCTTTTGACTCTAGCTTTCAAAACTCGAATGGCCTCGAGAAACTAACCCTAATCTCTAATATGGCCTCGGGCAGCATGCTCAAAGTCCATTGGTCACGATTTTTTACCAATAGGAATGGAGATTTTCATTATTCATCTCCATTCATCTATATTGGTGCCCTAATTACTCTCTTTGCTACCAAAACCCTTCTTCAATCCTTTTTCTTATAAGATTTACATAATTTATGCTCTAAACACTAAATAAAAGAACCAAAATAAGTTTTTAAAGATCACCAATGTGTAACAAAGGTAATTCAAAATATTTAGAACTTACTATCAACCAAAACCAATCTTAAAAGCCACTATCAAAAAGAAATTAAAATTATACAAATTCTATAGTAATCTTTTTAAACAACCTCTTCTTAGGGTAATAATCAAATTATATTCTACAAATAACTAAAATCTACTAGTATGGCTCTCACCATGTTACTTAATGAATTATATATTAAGTACATATTTATATTATTTTTATATAGTAGTCGAACCACAACGTGACAACGGCTTGCATACATTCCACTCGATTTATTAAAGAATCTTGATGACCTTAATTTATCTCTTTCATTTTTCTTTAGTTTTGGATTTATTGATCAAGATTATTAAAATGAAAGAAGCATTACATTGTTGATAAATATGCTCCGATTGCTTGTAATTCCCACAAATTGGCACATAATCGTTACGGGCTCTGCGATTGGAATATCCACTCACATAATGACCTATCTATCTACAATAAAAACAAAGAAGTGGTCTTCTTGTATCCCAATCAGGCATATTAAATGTCTATATTAGTATATTCCTATTAGGCTTGTTCCATATAGGATTAGAAGATGATCCAAGTTGTTCCATTGGTACGGTTGGTACTTGGTTTGATGACACGGTGGAGCATATTGCTTATACCTCTACTGCTCCTTTTCGTAATTCTGGGGGTTTCATACAGATCTCTGATTAATATTAGAACTTTGAAAGTTATTGAATGCTTGATTTTATCGATTAGATTGCTTTCCATTCCATCCAAATGTATTTCTCGATTGAACTTGATTGACGTCCCAATGAGTTGGTGGAATCATGGTCTGATTACCAAATTGTTGTTGATTTTGCAAATTCCAACAATTAGCTATTAATTACTTTCCTCTGCAAAATGTACATTGATCCATCATTTATGAGGGTGAAGGGCATTCTATTACCAAATGACCGTGGCCATTACAATTACTACACCAAACATTGGTCCTGGTATTGGTAGGCTTTTACCTCTTCTCCTTATCCTTGGCCATATTGATGGCCATTTCCTCCATTTTCTTCATCAAGTTCAACAACAAGGCTTCATTGGAATCTTTTGAAGCTGGTATTATTAGTAACTTTGTCGCAATTAATGCTTATTGTTGATACAAAAAATAGAGAGCATACACTATTATCACGTTTGATGGTATAGCTTGCAATGAGGTGACATTAACTGGCCCCTAAATATTGGCACTGGAATTGGCCACTATTTCTAACCTCTGTGGATAACTACTTATTCATCCGTTTCAAGTCAAATTTTGAGAACTGCTTTGAACTAGAATCATCATAGCTTCCGTAGTTAAAAACAGATCATAATGGCATTCCTCCCAAACCTTAGCTTTATTAAGGGATGCAGACATCATAACAGGTTGAGCTTCCTTTACAATTATTTTTAACTCTAGTGGTTGCAAACCATTGATTAATATGGATAAGATAAATACCTTCGGCATTTAGTGATTCAGTCACTTACTGAGTATATTAGCCACCCGGCCATAATACGATTCCACCACCTCTTTTAAGATCATTTTGTTGTTCATTAACCTCTCTTGAAGACGATCCTCAAAACCTATTGGCCAAAAATGGATTAAAAATATATTCTTCCATGCTTTCCAATTCAAAAATTGATCTACTGGTTGGTAGTTGTATCATTCAAATGCCGTGTCTTTTAAGGTTGCTGGCAACCATCGTAACCAAATATCTTTGATTCTTCTATTATTGGCTATACATGCAGTCAAAAATTGAGACAAATGTTGATCAGGATCCGCATCCAAAAAATCCCTAAAAGTAGATAATGGAGCCACGCTCGTTGTGCAATCGCTCACGTCACCTATTTGTACTACTATTGGAACTACTGGACCATCCATCGCCATTGAAGAGGACAATGTGCTCCTTAATCTCATATTAAAATTACCACTGCCTTCCCTTATTATCTTTTTTGGACTTCTTAACCTCCTCAATTTACTATTATTATTCCTAAATAAGTTTATCGATTGAATTGGAGGTGAAAATGATGGATTTTGATATATGCTGAATTGGCCCTTATTGGCAAGCAATTTATGCCATTCTACGGAACCAATTTTTATAGAATCGGTAATTTTTGCTATTGGGAAGGTACCCAACGGAGTACCCAATTCTTCTGTATTTCTTCCACTTGTAGTTAACGAGCTCAAGAGATATGTTGGATTGTTGACGAAATTTCCTACGAGTACTCTTGAAAATTTTCGTAATGGTATATATGTCTGAAATATTAGAGATCGGTCAGGTTCTGAGTATGCTCAGATATATCAACAAGCATGCAACTATGGCTTAATCCAACTTTTTTGATGTTTCTTTTTTAACTTACATTCTTGCTTATTTTACAACGATTTTCTTGCTTATGCTTTTTCTTGTCTTTTTTTTACCTAGCATGTTTTTCTTAATACAATGTTCTCATTTTTAATAACCATAATCTTTCATTATATATTACTGAATTTGCTTTCTTTTTCCCATCTATTCATTTGGTAGTTAATTCCTAACACTCAATGCAATTGTCAATCCCCGGTAGTGGCGCCAAAATGTGATTGTCATTTTACTTATTCTATAATTTTTTTCAGAATAAACATGTATTGGAGAATTTGAACTTAAAAAAAGACTAAGTGCATGAGCTTATAAGTTAGGGTCACTCAATTAACTGTAATCCAAACCACTAAAACATTAAGAAATACTACAATGCTTCCTCCCAGGAATAATACTTCTTCATCAACTGATAACAATAATATGCAATCCTACACTCTTAAACGACTGTTCAAAACACAATAATTTCCATTCCACACCAAGAATAACAAACTTCACTCCCACCAATCTGGATTCACAGAATTTTTGTAATTACAAACTTCTTCTGTCCAAAAAATATACAACTTTCAATAAAAAATAATCATAATCTTCCATCCATAATCAATCTTTGAATAACTTCTCATATAATTCATTCACTCAGTACTCCAATTATATAATCAATAACTCATAAATCAATCTCTGTTTTATTCCACAGAGTCACTTCTCAGTATTCAAGAACTATCCATTACTCTTCAACAACAAAGAAAACAAAGAACAAAGAGATAGCACTAAGCTTAACCCCAACTCATGACTATCACAGTCTGGCACCTCAACAAACTTCTACATCTCCTATATAATTGCTACTGATTTCCTGATTCTAATTGTAATCCTATAATAATCACTTTTAATTATTGATTTAACCATCTTTCTTCCTGAAATGACTATTCTATGGACTATTAGTTCTTTTTATCAATATCTTACAAAAACAAACTCCTATCTATTCTAGAACTATTAATTCTTAACTTCCTATGTTCTATTTTAGAAAGAATAGGAGGCAAGGCTTGAGTTGTGTGAAACTTGGTAATGAATGCATACCAAATGGGCATGGTTGAAATGATAAATAAGATTTCATCTATCAATGTGTCATCAATTGGGGCTTCATCAATTTGATCTGACAACCTAGATAAATGATCGACTTACTTGTGCATACTTCCTGGCTTATATTCTACCGTATAATCAAATTCTTCTAGTAGAAGCATCCACCTTATAAGTCTATTACTTAAATCAACCTTATTCACAAGGTGCTTGATTGCCATATACTCTACAAAAAATACCACTGGATTTAAGAGAAGGTAATGTCTAAACTTCTTAATGGAAAAAACCATGGTGAGGCATTCCCATTTCGGGGTAGTATAATTCCTCTCTGCAGGATTCAATTGCCTACTAGCAAAGGCTATAGGATAATCTTTGTCTCCACTTGCTTGATACAACATCCTTCCTATGGCTATTGATGAAGCATCACAAAGCACATAGAAGGGCAATGACCAATTGAAAGGTCTTACGATAGGAAAAGTACTAAGTTTTTCTTTAAAGATATCAAATGCCTCTTGGAATTTTTTATCTCATTCAAACTTCATCACTTTTTGTATTAGTTGAGTTATGGGTATGAAAAGTGTAGTATAATCTTATATAACTTTCCGATACTATCCTATGTGTCCCAACATCTTTTGTACTTCTTTCATCGTAGAAGGGGATTTTAAGTCTACAATAACTTTGATCTTTTCTGGATCAGGTTCTCTACCATTTTTTGACACCTTATATCCTCGTAGAACTTCTTTTTGAACTGCTAGGAATATTTTGTCAGGGTTTAATGCAAACTTGGCCTTTCGACAATGTTGAAGACTAGCCTGAACAAATTCCAAATATTTTGTTTTAGAAGACTGGGTGCTAAAGTCATCAATGAACACTGTCATTGATTTGTGTAAAAGGTCAGAGAAGGCATAGGACATGGCCCTTTGAAATGCCACTAGAGCATTACAAAGTCTAAAAGGTATTATCACATAAATAAAAGTATCCCATGGCGTACTGAAAGCAGTTTTGTGACGACCTTCTTGGACTATGGATATTTGATTATATCCTAAATATCCATCCATAAATGTATAAAATTCATAACTTGTCACTTCTTCTAAAATAGTATTAATGAAAGAGAGAAGAAAATGATCTTTTTGAGTATACTTATTAAGTTTCCTATAGTCTATGCACACTCAGAGTTTTTCATTCTTCTTTTTGAATAAAACCATAGGTGAAATCCAATCTGTAATCTCCACAGGTTGAATAAATCCCACTTGGAGGAGTTTTTCTATTTCTACCTTGACAATTAATTACAGATTGGGATTCATTCTTCTTTCTTTTTGTCTCATAGGAATTGAATCAAGGAGGAGAGGGATTCTATGTTGGACTACTTTTGGAGGTATGTCCTTAAGATCTTTATAAGACCATACGAATATATTCCTATACTTCATAATTAACGACTTATAACTTTTCAATTCATCCTCTGACAATTGAATCCTTGCTTTGATGAGTTTTGGATCCTCTTTCTTTAAAGACACATCTGTTAATTTGTAATCAAGGTTGTACACATGAGCTTATTTTATAGGACCTTTATACCAATCTTTTGGAATTTGTGGATAACTAACTATGTCATTTCTAATCGTAAAACCACTAGAAGTTTGTTTATATTGTAAAGATGGAGTAAGGTTGTCTCCTTCTATTAAGTCATCAAACTTATGAACTTGAGTGCTATCAAAGTTTATTTCAAAGATATCTTTAATTTTTATGTCATCTACCAAGGTTCCTAATTCCACTTCTACTTCATTGTTTTACCAAGTGACAAAACTATCTATGAAGTTAATACTTACAACTTCATCTCCACTTGAAGTAGGATGAATTTTCAACCATTGGATGAATTTTCTATCATCTTTTCAATCGTATAGTCCTGGATCCATACAACTTAATGGGATAGTTTGGACTATACTAGAATAACTCAATTCTTTTCTTCCTAAATTGACAAATCTCACTTTGTTTTTTTTTAATTCATTTTGTGGTTGTGGATTGAGAATCTCATCTTCTGAAGAGTAAGATGAAGTTTTTTCCAACAATAATCTTTAGAATTGAATGAAGATTTTTGTGAGGTTTTCTAGCAGACTATAAATAATATGAGATTTTTTACCACCCCAATCAATTTTGGCACTTATTGCCTTTAACCATGGTCTACTTAGAAGCAATGGATATGAATTTTTGCTAGGATGCATGTGTATAACATGGAATGTGAGGGAATACTCTTCACCCCCCGTCATCATTCTACAACCACTAATCTGCTCCAAAGGAGTGTCTTGGCTTTGATTAGCCATGTTAATCACATAAGAAGAGGGTCCTATGATACTAAGTCGTAATTTTTCCATAGTTGTTATTAGCATAATATTTAATCTACTACTTCCATCCACAATAGTATAAGGTATGATTTTATCTACTATGAACACTTCTAATTCAATTGCTTTTACCTCTTGTGCCACTTGAATTGTTCTGACATGGGCTTGAACTTTTGCCATGGACCTTTGGCGTCTCTTAATAGATAAGTCTATTTTAAATACTTTTCTCATTATTAGAGAAACCTCCAATAATTGAGTAATAGTTATATCAGCCTTAATTTTATTCAAGTCTTTTCATAAGTCATGAGACTCCTTTTGATCATTTTGTTATAGAGGAAATGAGATACCACTTTCAAGTTCAGGGATCTTAAGATCTTTCTACTTTTTTGTAGAAGAAAATTCATGTACAAGGATTTTTTTTTTTCCTATCTTAATTTTTTGAGTAGTGGTAGAATCTAAATTATGGGACATTTTTCTCGATTTCTTCACATTATCCATTGTTTTTTTTATAACTTCGTTTAAATCAGAAAAGTGAAGAGAGTCCTCTAAACTATCCTCACTATCTATTGAGGTAGGAAGGGGAGGACATGTATACCTAGACCTTGTTATAACTGTCAAGGCCGGCATATTAGGAAGTCCTTTATCTTTACTAAGTACTCTTTCATGAAAGATGTAATGGGTGTGAGAAGACAAAGGTTGATCTCTAAAGATTTGAGAACCTTGTTCTTCAGTTGGTATTTCCAAATACTTTATAACTTGTGAATTTCTTCCCTCATTTTATTGGCCATATTGAGATTGATCTACATTTAATGAAATAAATCTTCTCTGTATAGTTAAACCTAAAAAAAGATATTGGATTTGATGATTATTATTATAATTATAAAACAAGTTAGAAGGTCTTAGGGTATTGTTCGGATTTGGATTTCTTGCCCCTTTCAATTGATCTTGGACTTATTGTTGATAATTTTTTTATGGAAATTTTAAAAGAATCATCTTATCTGATTGCTTACACACATCTATAGGATGGTTTCTCTGACAATTTTTACATACTATGCTATTTTCTATCTAACAATTTTCTAGCAAATATTTTTTTCCGCAAAGGTGGTGCACCTCATGTTGTTGTCATTGTAGATTCTTAAAGCTTTGGGTAGGATTTTCTTGAGGTTGGAATTAGAAATTGAAACTTGTCATACTATGATTTTTATGAGGTGGAGCATACAATTGTGGCCTTCCTTGATTTTACTGGTAATTTTGCTAGTTTGAACAAAATTGACTTGTATGCCCTAACTGGCCGCATTCAGTGCACCAAAGCCTTGAAGTGTATCTATTGAATTCTATAGGAGGTAGGACTTAGTTTGGATTTTGACTCTTAATTAAAAAAATCATCTATTCTTGTATAGCCTTCATTTGTTGGGCAAGTTTATTTTGAAACCCCCGTTGGCTTTGAAGAACTTTATTCTTAAAGTCCTCCTTTCATCTATTCCTATCTTTTGGATATGTTAATTTAGGAAGGTTGGAAGGTAATCTAACCTCCAAAGATGTTGGATAGTGGTGCATAGGTTGAAATTAGGTTTCCTCACTCCTATATAAATGACTTTAGGAATTTCCTATGTTTTGAGCATGTATTGAGATAAAGCTAAGTATTCTATGATCTTTCTTCCTCCATATTCATTTTTTCTACTTATCAATATTTTCAATTACTTGAGCTAATTTTTTGGCCTTTTTTAAATTACGTGGTCTTCCCTTAAAGATTTCTCAAATTTTTTCCTCACTATTAAATCCTTGAATAAAGAAATAGGTGAAGGTATCATTTGTGAGAAGAGTTCTCACAAATCTGGTTATCACAAGCTCAAATTGGTGAATATATTCCGTGATTTCTTCCCCCTTTCCTTGTCTCAAAGAAGAAAGGGCTGTGAAGGCGTTACTTTGCCTTAATTTTTGCCTGAATTTTTCTAAGAATACTCTCATAAGCATGTCCCAATTCTTAAAGGTTTTGGGCATAAGATTCATCTTTTAGGATACTTGAAAACCATACTAGATAATAACTTGGATTAGTTATTAAACATGTCGTGAAAAGTTCTATGAATCTCTCCACGTGTGTTGATGAATCATCATCTCTAGTCTCTTTAAATATAAGGAGGTTGTGGGACATAGGAACTACTTATAAATTATTAGGGATTACTATTGGCAAGTCCCTCGGTTGAACTAACGGGTTGTTGAATAAAGGAGTAGGTATAGATTCTCTTTCATGCTCCATTAGAGGAGAAGGAAGTGTTTACCCTTCTCACTCTTGATTTACGCTCAGAACTAAGTTAGGAGAGTTAAAATTCAATCCTTTCTCTCTTACTTCCTTGCCTATACTTGATTCAGTTGGATTTGATATGAAAATGTCTTCTAATATTAGAGGTGAGGATTTTTTGACCAATGATTGAATCTCTACTTATTTGAACTTTGATTTGTTTTTCTTTCCAAGAGATTCAAGATTTCCTATAGGTGAAGATAGGTTGAGTTGCTTAGATCTAGTAGAACGATACATCTACATGACTATAGACATACTATTCTACTTAGCGTGACTTTTAATCTACTCAATTCTCCAATAAATTAAATGTTTGGCTCTTCCACCTACAATCCACTTAAGTACCCTTCGACATGGAAGGGAAACAAAATAGAAACAACTAAAGAAAAAATGGTTGCTAAAGTATCACCTCAAGTAAGACTATTTCCGACTTTAATTGTTATACAAAATTATTATTGTGTAGGAGTGATCCTAAGCAATCTTAGTTGTGAAAAAGAATTCCATATTGGGATGGCAAGGAACCCAAGCTCTCCTTTTTTCTTGCTTTTTTTCAATAAGATAGTTAAGAAATTACCTACTATAACAGTTAACAATAAAGGTTATGTTACAAAAATAATTCTTTGCAAACAGTTCACACCACATTGAAGAAGAATTCACCTAGTTGCATTTCCAACCAACTTATCTTTTGTGAATGAACTTCCAAATGTGTAACTTCTCTCTAAGATAATCTCAAACCAAACATTTTAGATAAGAATTTAAGGTTTAAGAATAATGGATTAAAGGTTCTATCTACCTTCTCCCATCCACAACTATAAGAGAGATTAGAGACTTATCTCTCTCGCATCTTTCTTCTAGATTCTACCCTCTAACTCCTAGCTCCAGCTCTTTGTATTTAAGAAATTTTCTAAAATTTCAAAGAAAGAATAATTGACAAGGTTCAAGGATAAGCAACACATAAAAGCTGATTGATGAAAATCCAATAGCAAATCAACATTCAATTTAACAATGAAATTTTTGACTATCTTATAAATTAAAAATTAGAAATGCTTTGCTTACACCAATAAAGAAAAAATGAAGAAAAATTATCACCAATGATGAGCTATTTGAACTCCTCACTCAAAAAAATCAAGCAAGATCAGTATAGAATAGATATTAGTTCATTTTTGTAAGATACTAGTAAGATAGATTAATAGTCCATAGAATAGTCAGTTCAAGAGGATGGATGGTTGATTTAGTTATTAAAAGAGGTTATTATAGGATTACGGTTGAGATCTAGAAATCAGTAGTAATTATATAGGAGTTGTAGAAATTTATTGAGGTACCAGACTGTGATAGTCATGAACCGGGATTAAGCTTGGTGCTACTACTTTGTTTTCTTTGTTTCTTTGTTGTTGAAGAGTAATAGATAGTTCTAAATATTGAAAAGTAACTCTGTGGAATAAATCAGAGATTGATTTATGATTAATTGATTATATAATTGGAGTACTGAGTAATTAAATTATATGAGAAGTTATTCAAAGATTGATTATGGATGGAAGATTATGATTATTGTTTATTGAGAGTTGTGTGTTTTTTGGATAGAAGAAGTCTGTAATTACAAAAATTCTGTGAATCCAGATTGGTGGGAGTGAAGTCTGTTATTCCTCCTCTGGGATGAGAATTATTATATTTTGAATCGTCATTTAAGAATGTACGATTGCATATTATTCTTATCAATTGATGAAGGAGTATTGTTGTCATGGACATAATAATATAAGTTAGTAATTACATATACAAATAGGTAGAAGTAAATAAAAGTAAGTAAAAGTAAGTTAATTCTATAGTAATTAATATGGAAGCTTCCTAGAAGCTTTATAGATGCTGCTTTGACTTCATAGGTGTCTTTAATTGATTTTTTGGATTAGAAACGTGGTCAATAAGTTGGCCATGTGCCACACATGTTGTTAGCTTGAAGATCAAGCTAACTATGTGGCCCACACATAGAAAAACTTGCCTTGCAAGTCAAGGCATGTGTTCTACAAAGTCAACACATATTGGAGGTCCTATAGAACGTCACCACATAACCCCTAGTTAGATAGTATATATAGAGACTAGAGTGAAGCCTTCTTCACTCTTCTCAACTCCTTCCTTGCTTCTAGTCTAGTTTCAAGGGTCTCTAGTTTCTAGTCTTTAGGCAATAGCCATTCTAGTTTCTCTTTCAATATACATACTTGTTTATTTATATTATCTTTCTTTGAGTGAAGGCTCACTTGTCTAAATTATTTTTTCATCGAGTTCTTGTCCTTGACAGATTGACAAGAGTACACCTATAATATCAGAGCTTTATCTAATCTTGCTTAAGAGTGGATTACCTCTTTTTTTTGATAAGATATAAGCATATTAGAAGTTACGGATTACCCTCTTCTAAACTGATATTGTCCTTAGTAATTTTTTTTTTCTCAAGTCCTCTCTTCTATTTATCTTGAGCGATATTAGACATCTTCTCTCTTCTAAGTGTTATCAAGGTAGAACTTGTTGAAATGAAGAGTGCAATGGCACAAATGCAAGAGCAATTGAGGGAGTTAATGCTTGCGATGCATCAACTCAATTTACCACCACAAGGAGCAACAAGATTGGCAAGAAGTAAAGATATAGAAATGGTTGGAGCTGCTTCAACATCTGTACCAAACCATGTCTTTTCTCCTATGGTGGAACGACCTTCAAATGTTAGAGAATCAAGAATTACCCTACTCGAGAAGTTTTATGGCACCAGATCTAAGTTTCGAGGATTTATCAATCAAGTGCAACTTGTCATTGAACTTCAACCCAAAGCTATCCAACTCCAGGATTGCAAGTTAGATTCATTGGTACGCTTCTTTCAGGTTCGGCACTATCGTGGTTTTCATCTTTTCTTGAATGACGAGATCCAATATTGGATAATCTAGAGGCTTTTTTGGCGGAGTTTTGATCCATGTATGGAGAACATGATGCAATTCGTGTTGCAACCAATAAGATCTATATTTTATAAAAAGGCAATTGATCAGTAACGTTATATGCTTCACAATTTCGACAACTTGCAACTGATATCAAGTGGGATGATGCTGTACTTATTAGTCAATTTCTCTACGGATTACAATATGAGGTAAAAAAATTAATGTTCAACTTACCTGATCCTCAAACATTGAGTCAAGCAATTGACTTTGCTGTGAAATGTGACAATCGCCTTTTTGAATTCCGATCTGAGAACTGTACAAGTGGAATTCAACGTTACTATAATTCAATGGCAACACCAACACCTCTTCAACACATACATTCAGAAGTAGAGGATATGCAAATTGATGCAGTACGTTTCAAACCTCTTACTAAGCAAGAAAAGACTTGTCGTCGTCAAGAAAGATTATGTTTATATTGTGGAGAACCAAAGCACACTGCTCAACATTGTCCAAAGAAATGACACAATCACAAAATAAGGAGTATGGCTGTGAAAGAAAATAATATGTCTGAAAATGAGTTTGTCCAGCTACAATAGGGACCGTGCGGCTAGAACCTTGCACAACTTCTAGTAAAGGTCCTATTCTCTCCTCAGAGCCCTCTCCTTGTTTTACATTAAATGTTATTTTAGGACCTAAATATTACAAAGTCTCTGCCTTATTAGATTCAGAAGCCTCAGAGTGTTTTTTAGATGAAGAATTTACTAAAAGACATAGCATATCTTTAGTAAAGAAAACTAAATCTATTCATGTAGAAGTCATAGATGGTCGTCCATTGTCTTCTGGAGATATTACTCACGAAACCCTTCCTATAGAAGTAATAATCAATGGTCATAATAGTTTTGTAGTATTTAATATCATTAGATCTCCCTCTACTCCAGTCATTTTAGGTTTATCGTGGTTAGAAAAATACAACCCTCAAATAGATTGGATTTCTCAAACTCTTACTTTCTCTAAAAGTGTAACTAACAGTGTAGTTAATCGAGTAGAGAGTCATAAGTCCAGTTCAATTAAACCCATATTTATAGGTGCAAAAGCTTTCTTGCATGCTGTTATGAAAGAATCACCATACATTGTTTATGCTATACCCATTTCTATTGGTGAAAAGCCTTCAAGTGGCATTCCAAGCCAATATCAAGGATTTCAAGATGTATTCGAAAAAAAGAATGCGGATACACTCCCGGAACATCATCCCTATGATTGCTCAATTGACCTTCAAGAAGGAGCACAACCACCATTTGGACCAATCTATAGTTTATCTCAAAATGAGTTGGCTGAACTCAAGGAGTATATTGAAGAAAATTTAGCCAAGAATTTCATACGTCATTCTAAATCTCCGGCAGGAGCTCCAATCCTATTTGTGAAGAAAAAAGATGGATCATTGCGGATGTGTGTTGATTATCGAGGACTCAACAAGATTACCATCAAAAACAGGTATCCACTACCTTTAATATCCGGACTTCTTGGTCAGCTGAATCAAGCTAAGATCTATACAAAAATAGATCTTCGGAGAGCATACAATCTAGTACGCATCAAAGAAGGAGATGAATAGAAGACTGCGTTTCGAACTAGGTATAGACATTTTGAATACAACGTCATGCCTTTTGGACTTATAAATGCACTAGCAGCTTTTCAACATCTAATGAATGATGTTTTTTGAGAGTTTTTGGATGATTTTGTGGTCTATTATCAAGACGACATCTTGATCTATTCTAAAAATCCAGAAGAACATGAACTTCATGTTCGTCATGTGTTACAAAAATTAAGAGATGCAGGACTCTATGCCAAGATAGAAAAGTATGTATTCCCCACTACTCAAATCGATTTCTTAGATTACATCATTTTAAATGATGGACTTATGATGGATCCTAAGAAAGTTCAAACTATTATAGACTGGAAGATCCCAAAAATGGTAAGAGATGTCTAATGTTTTTTGGGATTTGCCAACTACTATCGGATCTTCATCAAAGACTTCTCTCGAGTTACAGCTCTACTTACACGTTTGACTTGTAAAGACAAACTCCAATGGAATCAAGAAGCGGAAGTTGCTTTTGAATCTTTGAAGACAGCGTTTGTTTATGCATCAATCTTGTATCATGTTGATTTTTTCAAAGCATTCTTTATGAAAACAAATGCATCGGACTTTGCTCTGGGTGCGGTTTTGTCACAAATGACAACAGATGACAAACTTCATCTAGTAGTCTTTTATTCAAGAAAATTCTCAGCAGCAGAAATCAATTATGAGATCCACGACAAAGAACTTCTTGCAATTGAGGATTCTTTTGAAGAATGGCATCATTATCTGGAAGGCGCTTCTAGTCTAGTCATCGTGTATACAGATCCCAAGAACCTCGAGTATTTCATGTCAACACATGTATGAAATTGTTGTTAAGCTTGTTGGAGCATGTCGTTATGAAGATTCAAATTCATCATCACTTATCAACCAAAAAAATAATAATGTTTATCCAATGTCTCCTCTACACATTGTCGTGTTGTAACACGAGTATACCATGAAAATATAAAGAAATGAAACTTTTATTAATATTTAGTTACCTCGGATATTGGGAGCAACGACCAATTCCAATGCAAATACTGAGAGGCCAGGTTCAGTCACCGCGTTACAGTCAGCCGGGGCATACTGAAAAGCATCATTCAATTCTAATAACGGGAGTCAGCAGAAAGGAGAAGGACCAATTCAACCATGGGTGAGCCTGGTTCAAAGAGCCAATTGGCTCCAATTTCAAGACATCCAATCCAGGTCTTGTTACGGGCCTTTTAGCCAAAATGAGACTCGAATTGGTCGGGCGACTCAATGTGGTCCCGATTACGGGGGTTCCGATTCTGTTTTAGGCTGTTTCATCTTTTGTGCCATTTCGAGAACGTCTTTTTGGTAAAAGGATCTCTTAAAGATAAAAACAGAGGAGAAATCTCTGACGGCGGTGTCGTATTACGTGCTTTCCTGCTTGAGAATGCGCCGAGCGTCTGGCTGTAGAAGGTAGTATGGAGATTCGTCGATAGTCAAGCAGTCTATCAGTTTTGACTGCTGAAATATAAACGACTGCAACAATGTATCGTAAATCTATACGGATGCTCTTCGACTACTTATCGAAGTCCTTTTTGCCCCAGCCGGTAGGTCTCTAGACATTACAGAGAACCCCGAACAACCCAAATTGTTAATCTTCAATACCGCTTTGTACTTACGATCTTGTATCCACTGACTGTCTTGTTAGATTAATCCAATAAATTTCATTCACTCCGCATACTCAATCCTATAGACGCCCTTTTAATCCTTCAATCACAGATGTAACTCGATTTCACAAAACAGTCAAGAGTATTCAAACCCACTTCATTAAAAATCTCGATTCACCATTACAATACTGACTTCAGCAGCGATTGCCTCAGCCTTCCCAAAACTCTACGAAGAAGAAAAATCCAAATTCTCTGTCTTTCCTTCCCCGACCCGAAGCATGAAGCCCCTCTCTCTAATCCCTTTGATCTTCAAAAACCTCCAATGAAAACCGAACTAGTACCTTGCAAAAGCTTGAAAACTAGCTCCCCCCGATTCCCAGAGAAAAAAAAAAACCCCCCCTTCAAAACTATATCCCCCCTAACCTTATCCTCTGAATTTCTTCAATCTTCCATCTTAGATCCGGAATTGGCTCCCACCGTCAAGCTTGGATCCAAAATTGGCTCTCGCCATCAGAGATTTCTCCTCCATTTTTACCTTTAAGAAATCCATTTACCGAAAACAACGTTCCTTGAAACGGCACAGAGAACAGGACAGCCTGAAACAGAATCGAACCCCGTAATCGGGACTACATTGAATCGCCCGACCAATTCAGGTCTCATATTGGATAAGAGTCCAGTAGTAACCTGGATGTTCCCGTAATTGGGTCAAATTTGTCCTCGCGTCAGATTGGCTAAGACCCGTAGTAAGACCTGGATTTCTCGTAATTAGACTGCATTGGGTTGACCGGCCAATTCAGGTCTCATATTGGATAAGAAGACCCGGATTGGATTCTCGAAATTGGATCCAATTGGCTCTTCGAACCCGTCGTGTGAATTGATCCTTCTCTTCCTGCTGACTCCCGTTATTGAAATCGAACGGAGCATTTCAGTATGCCCCGAATGACTATAACGGAGTGACTGAACCTGACCACTTAGTATTTGCACTGGAGTTGGTCGATGCTCCCAATATTCGAGGTAACTGAATATTAATAAAATTCCCCTTTCTTTTTATTTTCACTGTATACTCATATTACAATACGACATCCACCTTCTGTGAACCTGTGCATCCTCCGATATGCACCAATTTACCCAATTGCTGTTTGATTCAGAATATATCCTCTACGTATTTGTCCAGTTCGTCTTCGTCACCTTCATTATCCAAATCACTTTCATCTTCTTGCTGCGGAATCTCTATACCTTCATTAAGGTCTTCCATATTCATCTCTGCATGTCTTCGTTTAAATATTTTTACTCGCTTCCATGCAATTGGTATTTTCAATTTTGTACCATCTAACTCCCGTAACGAGTAAGTCGCATTATCATGAATTGTTGTTACCACATATGGTCCAAACTAACGTTTTGAAAATTTTCACAAAGTACTATGTTGATTATCCAGACTATTGTCCTAAACAAGTACCCAGTCACCTTCCTCGATTGCTTTTGGTCTCAATCGATGTTGCTTATCGAATCGCGCCTTGTTTTGTAACCTTGCTCTTTTTAACCTTCCCAATGCTATCTGGACATCTTCCGTTCTTTGCTCCAATTGTCGAATCCTAATAGCCAGAAGTTCTTCTCTTGTCAATCCATCTTCCCATAGTAGCATACTCCAAGTAAGTACCTTTTCTTCAATTGGCATAATTGGTTTTTGACCTGTCATAAGTTCTACTAGCATATATCCTGTCACCGAGCTATGTGTTGTTCGATCAGCCCATAATGGAAATGACAAAAGCCGTGGCCACTCTTTAACTTTTCCATTACAAGCTTTAACTAATGCTTTCACAATCAGTGGATGACCACGTTCACTTTTTGCATTCCCTTCTGGATTATAAGCAGTAGTCAGTGATAGTTTAACTCCACATCTTTCAAAGAACTTACGAGCTTTTTGTGCATTTAATTCTCCACGATCTGCAGTGATTTTTCCAATGCACCCGTAACGGCAAATGACATCTTCAAGCAAAAACCTACAAATCCCCTTTGTAGATTTTGTCCTCAATGTTCTTCCTTCTACTTGATTTGATAAATCTTCATGAGCTAAAATCAAATATCTCATCTGCCATAACTCAACCGGCATAATAACCAAATCAACAACCCATTTAAAATGAATAGCCAGAGGACATGTAGGATGAAGACCATCTCGGTGTCGGATATTAGAATACGATTGACAGATTTCACATGACTCTACAAATGAGAGCACATCTCGATACATATTTTTCCACCAATATCGTTCCTTGAGTTTAGCAAAAGTAGCCCAGATTCCTCTATGCCCTGCCCATAAACTATCATGAAACTCCTTTAATAATTTTAGTTTTTCTTCCCTTTTGCCTATCACTCGTTGTGGCATCTCAATTCCTTTCTTCGGTCTCTTCCATAAGAACCCATTTCAAAGTAAAAATCCATATGCTTTTTTTCTTATTTGTTTGAATTTTTCTGTAGGCCAATTCCTCTGCTTAGTTAAGGTATTCAAATAATGACCAATATCCAATAATTCTCCTTCATAAGATTCTTCAAGAAATAGCTTGTCTTCTCTGTTGAGATTTGATATTGAATAGAATTTCAATCCGACATCATCAATGTCTTCAACCATTTCGTCCTCCCTCTCGTATCTTGCTCGAGATAGCATGTCTGCTACTAAATTGTCTTTCCCAGTGATATGCTTAAATTCTGGATTTAGTGACTTAATATAAGCAATCCATCTCAACATTACAATATCTGGCGTTGAACAGTTAATAATCATTCCAAGCAATGGCAAGCAATCTGTTTCAATTACTACTACTGCCCCAATCAAATAGTCCTTTTCAGCTTTCATAGCCGAAACGACTCCCCAAAGTTCTCTTTTGACTTGCGAATATGCATACTGACGAATACTTAAAACTTTAGCCCCAAATCGAACTGCAAATCTACTCCCATTTGAATCATCTTCACCCACAGCCCATCCAACAGCAATTGGACTAGCGTTAATAGTAAGAAATACTGGTCTATTGCACTTATAATCAACCTTCCTCAATATTGGAGGTGACATCAATAAATTCTTCAATCTTTGCATTGCCTGAATATGCCTTTCTTCCCATTTAAATCGGTAACCCTCGCGTAACAGTTCATATAATGGATCCGCTATGTGAGCAAAATGACGGATCCAGATTCGATAAAATACACATGCACCCAAAAACCTGCGAACCTCTGTTAAAGAACCACAATCCTCTTTCATCCTTCCAATTGCATCAACTTTAGTCGGATCTGGTTTTCTTCCGTAAGATCCGCATAAATGTCCAACAATTACAACCTCTCGCACTCCAAATACGGACTTCATACCCAATAATGTAAGATGAACTTCTGCAAGCCGAGTTAAAATCTTTTCACAATCTTATATATGATCAACAACATATCTGCGACACCCCCTCGTATCTAAAGTTTCATCCTTGTCTCCTTCTCTGCACCCTTTTATAGGAACATCATCTAGAAAAGGCATAGTCTTTTCCGGAATAAAATCTCTCAATACCTTATTCATCCCATTCATCATATGCACAACTGAGTTGGTCGCACCTTGAGGAAGAGTGCACATTCTAACCAATCCAAGCGGTGTCCTCATCGTTGTCATATCTCTACTTCCTTCGGCAAGTTGAAATTGATCATAACCTGAATACAAATCACCCATTGAATAGATCGCCCTTCCAGCAAACGCCTCAACAAATTCATCCACAATAGGTCCAATTCCTGCATTCCTGACAGTTATAGCATTCACCGGCTGCATATCTTGAATAAACCGCAGTGACCCATTCTTCTTAGGTACCGTAAATCATCGACTAGAATACGACGCAAATGAAGGTTCTAATATTTTCATCTTTATCTTTTCTTTCAATAGTTCCACCAATTTAGGTAAATGTGCCCTCGGTACTGGAATCGGTCTTAGATTCCAAGGTACATGCGGTACAGTGAAGATAACCATAGGTGTTATAATATTTGGATCCACACACCCAATTTCATGAGATTCGAAGGCAAACGATCTACCTTGTTTAGCCAACATCTTTTTGAAGCAAGTAATTTCCTCCGGCAATAAAGAACCATCAGAACGAATCTTCAATTCTTCAAAAGTCTCTTCAGTAAACTGATGTCCAATACTCATTGGATCTCTTAAACTTGCTTCTTTTGATGCTTCTTCCATTTTTTTTTTAGAATCCTCTGGTAATGGTCCGGCAACAGGCTTTACCTTCTTATCTGCCGTTTTATATCTCGTCTCTACTGTGACTTCTGGTGCTTGAAAAGATTCAAGCATGGTATAAACCTCTCTCGAATGAATCTCAACAATCTTATCATTATCCCCTAAGCCAATAGATGTAATCAATTCCAATGAATCTTCCAGTCCATTTTTTTCATAAACACCCAAAATCCTCTCATCATCTTGCAATGCACCTATCTTGTGTAATTATCATTCAATATTATATAATCTTTTTCTTTCTTTTCTTTTAAAATCATCAACTTTCTTATACATAATATTTCCATTCTCCAATATACCAATAAAACTCCCATCAAAGGCACCTTTATCTTGCGAGAGTACCTCCTCTTTTGTACCTCCATAATCTCGCTTTACAGTGGTACCTCCCCAAAATCCTTAAATCCTTCAACAATCTTTGGCAATGGTTTCTCCCTTAACCTATCTTGATTCCGTTCATGGTTAGGAGGTACTGTTAGAAATTGTACAGCTTTCCTCCCATCTTTGCTCCGTATCCTTGCATAAGCAGAACCATCGTCATGTACTTTTGTTTCCATCTGTGTTGCCGTGATATAAGGTTGTCCTAAAATCAATGGATAAGACGTTGTATCTTGAACGAAGAAATGTTGCTCTGTCGCAACATCCCCAATCTGAATTTTGACATCTGGACAAGCTCCATATAATTCGCCCCGTGTGTTATTAGCTGCTCGTATTGCCCATCCATGTTCCATATCAATTGGCCATTTTTGCTTCTTATAAAGATCTTTAGATATGAGATTTATTTCAGAACCATGGTCGACCAAAGCAACTATTGGTTCATCTATATCTCCTACCTTCACCAATACCTCTGTAGTTGCCCTTGCCCAATGCTTTCGAGTATAATGGCTCAAAGTTTCCATTTCCTTGTCACTAGAATCTTCGAAACGTACTCGCTAATTATACCCATTCTTTTCATTTGTTGGTTGCTTGTAACCAATATCAACCTCTTCTTCATCTCTACATATTCTTGCATCAATAGCATGACTCATTCCAGTTTCGCTCATTAATTGCCTCTTTCGCTTAATGCTGTCAATGATAACATCATGAAACTCCTTCTTTGCAATTCCCAAGACTTCTTTCAATGTGAATTCCACCTTAGCATTTAATATACGTTCTTCCAACACCCCTTTCAAATTTGTTGCCGCTTCAATGTCAGAAAGTAGCTTATAGGCAATTGATTTGCCCTTATCTTTTGTCTCCGTTGTTTTTTCTCCCAATGATGATGAGGTATCTTTTACAGGCAATTCTTGTGAAGTTGCCTCCCGAACCTTGTCTCCTCGAGTTTGCCTCTTAAAAGAATTTCCTTCTCTAGTATCATCAAAATTTCCTCGTCTCTTTTCTTCCATCAAAGCTTCATGTTGGCTCTTAGCAATATATGCATGAACTGAAAGAGACTCAACAGGATCCTCCCAACCTATTCTACCTCGTATTGTAGCTGCAGTTCTCAATAATGCTTCTCGAGGTAATTTCCCTTCTTGCATTGTAGAAACGGCAGAAGCCCAAAACACACTAAATTCCATACTTCCACCAATTTCATCATCTACTCTAGCACCATAACTTGCACTTTCTCATGCTATTGTTTCATGCTCTTTTAAGTAATCTTGAACCAATGCTCTCATTCCTCCCTTGCCAAAATTGGTTTGAAGAAGATCCTCTCTATTTTTCAATGCTATCTTCCCATCTTTTCAGCAAATAATTCCCTGCCATATCATATTATTAAATTCATTGCAATCTTTTCTAGTGTGTGAAGCATCATCACACCAAATGCATCTTTGTACATATCCTTGTTTTGAAACATTCTTCGAATTGTTTATAGAAGTATTCTCTTCAAGTCTTGCCAATTTGATTTGAAGATCTCGCATTCCTCGTATAATTTCTTCTATACCCATATCTGCTTTCTTTGATAAGGATGTCGAAGGTTGAACTGTAGGCATTGTCGGTGGTGTTGTACGTACTGGAGCTTTGGGTGCTTGTACTGTTTTCGAAATATTGCTCCTATCCTTCCTCCTTTCTTTTTTTGTAAGCAACCCCACCGCATCTTCAACGTTCTTCTACTTCGTTGTCAATCCTTCATCTTCTTCTTTGTCTTCAAGAAGGGGTTCTAATTTCTCTTGCAATTCTCCATCAGCAGCTTGAAGAAATAGATCAACTTTGTTTGGCTCCAATGTCAATTTTTCTACCTTCGATAATTGAGAGTACTGCCTCTCAAATTCCCTTAGTAGCTGTGTTGCTTGCAAATTCTTATTGAGCCGTTCAATCCATCCCAGAAATAGCTTCTTAGTAACGCGATCAGCATCTTCCAAGAAATATTCGTCTTTCAATACATGTGAAAAATCCTCCCATGAATTCCCATAACGATCCGTAATCGATGTAATGTGGTCTCTTATCTTTGGTATCGTGGCAAGTCCAAATAGTGCAACCATTTTCTTCTCAGAAACCCGATTTAATTCCATTTCACGAACATAACATCTTAAATACCTTGAAATATTCCTCTCATCAAATTGATCAATTTTATTGACCACTGCTTGCAATGCTTTGGTTACCAAAGCTTCCTTTCGATCATTGCTTTGCTGTTGCTGCATTGACAATGAGAAGGCTTGAAACAAACTAGCAATAGACAGATCCATATGCATACCTTGTCCTTTAGAAGACTCCCCACCAGAAACTCCTCCCAAAAATCCTTCCAAATTTTTATTTTCGTTTTCCATAAAATAAAGATAAAATCAACCGAAATCCAATACCTTCTACCTCAAGCTTTCACGTCGGGTTCACCACTTTTTGTCGTATTACGTGCTTTCCTGCTCGAGAATGTGCCGGGCATCTGGCTGTAGAAGGTAGTATGGAGATCCGCCGATAGTCAAGCAGTCTATCAGTTTTTACTGCTGGAATATAAACGACTGCAAGAATACACCGTAAATCTTTACTGATGCCCTTCGACTGCTTGTCGAATTACTTTTTGCCCCAGCCGGTAGGTCTATAGATGTTACAGAGAACCCCGAACAACCCAAACTGTTAATCTTCAATATCCCTTTGTACTTACGATCTTGTATCCACTGACTGTCTTGTTAGATTAACCCAATAAATTTCATTCACTCCGCATACTCAATCCTATAGACACCCTTTTAATCCTTTAATCACAGACGTAACTCGATTTTACAAAATTATCAAGAGTATTCAAACCCACTTCATTAAAAAGCTCGATTCACCATTACAATACTGACTTCAGTAGCGATTGCCTCAGCCTTCCCAAAACTCTACGAAGAAGAAAAATCCAAATTCTATGTCTTTCCTTCCCCGACCCAAAGCATGAAGCTCCTCTCTCTAATCCCTTTGATCTTCAAAAACCTCCAATGAAAACCGAACTATTAACCTTGCAAAAGCTTGAAAACTAGCTTCCCTCGATTTCCAGAGAAAAAAAAAAAACCTCCCTTCAAAACTATATCCCCCCTAACCTTATCCTCTGAATTTCTTCAATCTTTCGTCTTAGATCCGGAATTGGCTCCCACCGTCAAGCTTGGATCCAAAATTGGCTCTCGCCATTAGAGCTTTCTCCTCCGTTTTTACCTTTAAGAAATCCATTTACCAAAAACAACGTTCCCTGAAACGGTGTCGTGTTGTAACACGAGTATACAGTGAAAATAAAAGAAAAAAAAGAAGAAGGGGAATTTTATTAATATTCAGTTACCTCGAATATTGGGAGCATCAACCAACTCCAGTACAAATACTGAGTGGTCGGGTTCAGTCACTCCGTTACAGTCAGCCGAGGCATACTGAAATGCTCCATTCGATTCCAATAACGGGAGTCAGCAAGAAGAGAAGGACCAATTCACACGACGGGTTCGAGGGGCCAATTGGATCCAATTTCGATAATCCAATCCGGGTCCTCTTATCCAATATGAGACCTGAATTGGCCGGTCAACCCAATGCAGTCTAATTACGGGAAATCCAGGTCTTACTACGGGTCTTAGCCAATCTGACACGACGACCAATTTGACCCAATTACGGGAACATCCAGGTTACTACGGGCATCTTTCCCAATATAGGACCTGAATTGGTCGGGCGACTCAATGTGGTCCCGATTACGGGGTTTCGATTCTGTTTCGGGCTGTCCTGTTCTCTGTGCCGTTTCAGGGAACGTTGTTTATGGTAAATGGATCTCTTAAAGGTAAAAACGGAGGAGAAGGCCTTGATGACGTGAGCCAATTTCGGATCTAAGCTCTAACGGCGGGAGCCAATTCCGGATCTAAGATGGAAGATTGAAGAAATTCAGAGGATAAGGTTAGGGGAGAATATAGTTTTAGGGAGGGAGGTTTTTGGAGATTAAGGGAATTAGAGAGAGGAGCTTCATGCTTCGGATCGGGGAAGGAAAGACATAGAATTTGGATTTTTCTTCTTCGTAGAGTTTTGGGAAGACTGAGGCAATCGCTGCTGAAGTCAGTGTTGTAATGGTGAATCGGGATTTTTAAATGAAGTGGATTTGAATACTCTTGACTGTTTTGTAAAATCAAGTTACGTCTATGATTGAAGGATTAAAGGGGTGTCTATAGGATTGAGTATGCGGAGTGAATGAAATTTATTGGGTTAATCTAACAAGACAGTCAGTGGATACAAGATTGTAACTACAAAGGGGTATTGAAGATTAACAGTTTGGGTTGTTCGGGGTTCTCTGTAACGTCTAGAGACCTATCGACTGGGGCAAAAAAAAGACTTCGACAAGCAGTCGAAGAACATCTGTATAGATTTACGGTACATTATTGCAATCGTTTATATTCCAGCAGTCAAAAACTGATAGACTGCTTGACTATCAGCGAATCTCCATACTACCTTCTACATTCAGACGCCCAGCGCGTTCTCGAGTAGAAAAGCATGTAATACAACAACGGCACAGAGAACAGGACAGCCTGAAACAGAATCGAACCCCGTAATCGGGACCACATTGAGTCGCTCGATCAATTCAGGTCTCATATTGGATAAGAGTCCAGTAGTAACCTGGATGTTCCCGTAATTGGGTCAAATTTGTCCTCGCGTCAGATTGGCTAAGACTCATAGTAAGACCTGGATTTCCTGTAATTAGACTTCATTGGGTTGACCGGCCAATTCAGGTCTCATATTGGATAAGAGGACCCGGATTGGATTCTCGAAATTGGATCCAATTGGCTCTTTGAACCCGTCGTGTGAATTGGTCCTTCTCTTCCTGCTGACTCCCGTTATTGGAATCGAATGGAGCATTTCAGTATGCCCCGGCTGACTGTAACGGAGTGACTGAACCTGACCACTCAGTATTTGCACTAGAGTTGGTCGATGCTCCCAATATTCGAGGTAACTGAATATTAATAAAATTCCCCTTTCTTTTTATTTTCACCGTATACTCGTGTTACGACACGATAGCGGAGCCAATTCTGGATACAAGACGGAAGTTTGAAGAAATTCAGAGGCTAGGGTTTGAAAGAGGGGAGAACTAGGGTTAAAGGAGAGGATAGGTTAAGAAATAAAAGGAGGGAGAATAAGGTTTTTGGGAAGAAGGATCAGAGAGCTAGCTTCATGCTTCGAGGCGAGGAAAAAAGACAAAGAGTTGGGATTTTTTTTCTTCATAGGGTTTTGGGAAGACTGAGGCAATCGTTGCTGAAGTCAGTATTGTAATGGTGAATCGGGATTTTTAATGATGTGGGTGTGATTACTCTTGACTATTTTTTAAAATCAAAGTTCCGCCTGTCATTGAAGAATTAAAAGGGTCTCTATAGGATTAAGTATGCGGAGTGAATGAAAATTTTTTGGGTTAATATAACAAGATAGTCAGTGGATACAAGGTCGTGAGTATAAAGCGATATCGGAGATTAGCAGATTGGGTTGTTCGGGGTTCTCTATAACATCCAGAGACCTACCGGCTGGGACAAAAAAGACTTCGACAAGTAGTCGAAGGACATCCGTATAGATTTATGATATATTCTTACAGTTGTTTATATTCCAACATTCAAAAATCGATAGACTGCTTGAATATTAGCGAATCTCCATACTACCTTCTACAGCCAGACGCTCGACGCGTTCTCGAGCAAGAAAGCACGTAATACGATAATGTTCTTATCTTGCACCAAAAAAAAGAGATGTAGCTTTTGAGCAACAAAGAACGGTTCTCTTGAAGCAACAGTAATTTCATCTTCGAGCAATAAAATCAACATTGACTATTGATTTAACTTTTTTCAAGCAAATCCAATTAAGTATGTCTTCAGAACCTTTTATTCATGATATCAAAAATAATTCTTCTAAATTTCATGATTCCTCTAAATTTGAATTCAAGAACAACCTACTCTATTTCAAAGGATGCCTATATGTTCCAGAAGGAGAAGTACATTTACGTGTTCTTCAAGCTTCTCATGACTTCCCAACAGCAAGATAATTTAGATATAATAAGACTTTGGAGCTGATATCTAGGGATTTTTGGTGGCCTCAAATGTGGAAGGCAGTTAACGACTTTGTACAATCATGTGTTGTTTGCTCAAGATCAAAAACTCCTCGTCATCGACTTTTTGGACTTCTTCAGCCATTACCCATTCCAGAACAACCATGGTCTTTTGTTTCTATGGACTTCATCACGGATCTTGCAATCTCAGGTTCTTATGACTTTATATTCGTGATAGTAGATCGTTTTACCAAGATGGCACATTTTGTACCATGTACAAAATCTATCACAGGTGAAGAAACAGCTAAGCTCTTTCTTGACAATATCTATCGCTATCATGGATTACCCAAAGATATTATATCAGATAGGAGAACTCAATTTGTATCAAGATTTTGGCGGACTCTTTTCAAGATTCTTAAAGTGGATATAAAACTATCTTCGGCATTCCATCCTCAAACTGATGGACAAACGGAGCATGTTAATCAAGTTTTGGAGCAATATTTAAGATGTACCATTAATTACCAACAAGATGATTGGATAACTCTTTTGCCATTGGCAGAGTTTGCTTACAATAACACGGTACATTCTTCTACAAAAAAAAACACCTTTTTTTGCTAATTATGGTTATCATCCACGACTTGATACTTTTGACTATTCAAAAAATGATAATCCTGCTGCGAAAGATTTGACAATTCATTTATCAGAGCTACATGCAACGATGAAGGCGCAGTTAAAAGAGGCTCAAGAAAAACAAAAGGTCAATGCAGATGTCTATCGAAAGGAACAACCATCATTTGTCTTGGGTGATAAGGTATGGCTACTTTGTCGCAATATCAAGACCACTCGTCTTTGTGACAAG
This sequence comes from Physcomitrium patens, assembly GCF_059467195.1. NCBI lineage: Eukaryota > Viridiplantae > Streptophyta > Bryopsida > Funariales > Funariaceae > Physcomitrium > Physcomitrium patens. The sequence goes on along the minus strand of NC_143416.1, from coordinate 11,165,725 downwards.
TTGGACTATCGAAGGCTAGGACCATTTTCTATTTCTGCACAAATCAATCCAGTTGCATATCGTTTACATCTACCGGAGTCAATGAAAATCCATCCAGTATTCCACATGTCTCTTTTCGAACCATACAAGAAAGTGGACATATCAAGAAGACGACAAGCTCCACCTCCTCCTATAGAAGTGGATGATAATGAAGAGTTTGAAGTAGAAGAAGTCTTAGATTCAAGGCGGCACCGAAATAAATTAGAATATCTTGTCCATTGGCGCAGATATGGTATTAGTGAAAGCACATGGGAGCTAATAAAGGATCTTGCAAATGCAACAAAGGTGGTAGAGGCTTTTCATCGACGATATCCATCAAAATCAAGATAAAAACTTTCTTTATAAAAAGAAAAACATCTACACAAGATAACATTCTACTTTCAATTCTTGTTCGTAGCTTCTTTGTAGTAGTGACGCTCAGGAGATGGAGAACCAACAACCACCGGATTCGACTCAAGAGCCTTCATTTGCTCACCTACCGGTAGAGACATTACGATTGTCACAACCTTCAAGACGACGCAATCGAGATGAATATCTTCAAGAATGACATGTTCTTCCTTGAATAGAGAAGGGACTCCCAATGTTTGGTGATTGTGCTAGAAGTAGGAACAACTCCTGATGATGTTCCAAATATTCTATTTGATGGAAGTTACGAAGGCCTCAACAATGATCAAATAACTGGGTGGTCTTCCCGCCCTGGTATGAGACACTATCGATGGTTGAGAGGCCCTATCAATCATCTTCAAAGAGAACAAAGATCAGAGTATGTAGCGAATATAAATCGTTGCATCATAGATTTCTTCAACATATGATGACCGCTCCTCGTAGAACTCGTCTTTAGAAGGGGGGATAATTTCACGGATATAATCATGTAAGCTAGTAATTACATATACAAATAAATAGAAGTAAATAAAAGTAGGTAAAAGTAAGTAAATTCTATTGTATTTAATATGGAAGCTTCCTAGAAGCTTCATAGATATTGCTTTGACTTCATAGGTGTCTTTAATTGACTTTTTGGATTAGAAACGTGGTCAACAAGTTGGCCATGTGCCACACATGTTGTTAGCTTGAAGATCAAGCTAACTATGTGGCCCACACATAGAAAAGCTTGCCTTGTAAGTCAAGGCATATGTCGTTCAAAGTCAACACTTATTGGAGGTCCTATAGAATGTCGCCACATAGCCCCTAGTTAGATAGTAGATATAGAGACAAGAGTGAAGCCTTTTTCACTCTTATCAACTCCTTTCTTGTTTCTAGTCTAGTTTCAAGGATCTCTAGTTTTCTTGTCTTTTGGCAATAGCCATTCTAGTTTCTCTTTCAATATACATACTTGTTTATTTATATTATCTTTCTTTGAGTGAAGGCTCACTTGTCTGAATTGTTTTTTCATCGAGTTCTTGTCCTTGACAGTTGTTCCTGGGAGGAAGCATTATAGTATTTCTTAGTGTTTAGTGGTTTGGATTACAGTTAATTGAATGATCCTAACTTGTAAGCTCATGCACTTAGTCTTTCTTTAAGTTCAAATTCTCCAATACAAGTTTATTCTGAAAGAAATTATAGAATAAGTAAAATAACAATTACATTTTGGCGCCACTGTCGGGGATTGACAATAGCATTGAGTGTTAGGAATTAACTACCGAATGAATAGATGGGAAATAGAAAGCAAATTCAGCAATATATAATGAAAGATTATGGTTATTAAAAATGAGAACATTGCACTAAGAAAAATATGCTAGGTAAAAATAAGACAAGAGAAAGCACAAGCAAGAAAACTGTTGTAAAACAAACAAGAATGCTAGTTAAAAAGGAAGCATCGATAAAGTTAGATTAAGCCATAGTTGCATGCTTGACAATATATCCGAGCATACCCAGAAGCTGACCGATCTCTAATATTTCACAGATATATACCATTAAGAAAATTACCAAGAGTACTCATAGGAAATTTTGTCAGCAGTACAGCGTATCTCTTGAGCTCGTTAACTGCAAGTGGAAAAAATACAGAAGAATTGGGTACTCTGTTGGGTACCTTCCCAATAGCATAAATTACCGATTCTATAAAAATTGGTTCCGTTGTCGTACTATAAATGCTTATAGTATGTAAAAATTAGTTAAAAGATATTAAATGTTAATAAATCTAAATGTATGTTAGAGTGGATAATAGATTAAATTAAAAAGAGTTAGTATTAAAAAAACTTTATTTTGTTTTCCTTACTTAGTTTGATTATAGTATATAAAAGTTATAAAACATTAATGTTAAGTATAAAGACTTGAGAGGAGATAGGGGCCTAAAGATGAAGATTTAAATTAATAGGAGGTTAATTGGGAGGGATGAAACCAAGACATGGTTGGATGAAGATAGAAATAAGGATTTTCATCTCCATTGGTCGAAATCCATGCCCAATGGGCTTTTAGGAGGCTGCCTGCGACCTTGATAAGGTTTTCGGCGACTTCAAAGAGGCCATTAGGAAATCAGAGGCAAGGTTTGTAAAGTTTAGAATTTGGGCTACAATTTTTGTGCAAATTTTATAGGGTTTGGAGTTAGGGTGAATAAGTTATAGCCATTTGAAGTTAAGGTGTCAATTTGAGACCTACTGTTACTCTTTTGAGTTTAAGAGGAGTCTTACGGAAGCTTTTCGAGATCGGAAGGTGCAGCTACAAGGGAAACTTCAAGACATACATCTTTTGCTAAGGAAATTTTGCATTTGGAGTTTATATGAAGGAGTTATAGGGAGTTAAAGACAGCACATTCAAATCAAAGGCAGTAAGTGAGTTGTTTTGTTCAAAGTAGTGTTAGGAGCCATAACTTGAGTTTTTGAATGAAATTTTGGCTCAAACTTTGGGAGAATGTAAAAATTTGTGTTAAAAAGCTATCTATATAAGTTTCGTGGCATTTAAACTTATGGTTTGTGAGATACGAAGAAAATTGCGCGCGGGTATATAAAGTTTAGGGTCTGAAGCGACTATTAGGGTTTTGAAGATATCTCAAGATCCGCGACGAATTTGCGGTTGAAATTTGTTGTACAAATTAATAACAATATATCAGTACTTCATGTAAATTTTGATCTTGTTTGGACGGTTGGATCAAGAGTTATGAGGTGTTGAGGTTCGGGAGAATTTCCACACAAGGATATTCAAGGTTTTAGAGTACTTCTACCATATTTTGGGTGTTGTTGGTTATTTAAGACTTAAGTATTTGGTATAATTGTCCCAAAAGGAGAACTTATATATATATAAAATTAGGGTTTCTTTATTTTAAGTTTGATTGAGCAATTAGTGACAATCAAAAGCCCAGCGCTTTCTTGAGGCAAAACCTCTCTACTCCGATACTGTAAAATGGCATAAATTGCTTGCCAATAAGGGTCAATTCAGCGTATATCAAAATCCATCATTTTCACCTCCAATTCAATTGATAAACTTATTTAGGGATAATAATAGTAAATTTAGGAGGTTAAGAAGTCCAAAAAAGACAACACGGAAAGGCAGTGGTAATTTTAATATGAGATAAAGGAGCACATTGTGCTCTTCAATGGCGATGGATGGTCTAGCAATTCCAATAGTAGTACAAATAGGTGACGTGAGCGATTCCACAACGAGCATGGCTCCATTATCTACTTTTAGGAATTTTTCGGATGCGGATCCTGATCAACATTTGTCTCAATTTTTGACTGCATGTATAGCCAATAATAGAAGAATCAAAGATATTTGGTTACGATGGTTGCCAGCAACATTAAAAGACACGGCATTTGAATGATACAACTACCAACCAGTGGATCAATTTTTGAATTGGAAAGCATAGAAGAATGTATTTTTAATCCATTTTTGGCCAATAGATTTTGAGGATCGTCTTCAAGAGAGGTTAATGAACAACAAAATGATCTTAAGAGAGGTGGTGGAATCGTATTATGGCCGGGTGGCTAATATACTCAGTAAGTGACTGAATCACTAAATGCCGAAGGTATTTATCTTATCCATATTAATCAATGGTTTGCAACCACTAGAGTTAAAAATAATTGTAAAGGAAGCTCAACCTGTTATGATGTCTGCATCCCTTAATAAAGCTAAGGTTTGGGAGGAATGCCATTATGATCTGTTTTTAACTACGGAAGCTATGATGATTCTAGTTCAAGGCAGTTATCAAAATTTGACTTGGAACGGATGAATAAGTAGTTATCCACAGAGGTTAGAAATAGTGGCCAATTCCAGTGCCAATATTCAGGGGCCAGTTAATGTCACCTCATTGCAAGCTATACCATCAAACGTGATAATAGTGTATGCTCTCTATTTTTTGTATCAACAATAAGCATTAATTGTGACAAAGTTACCAATAATACCAGCTTCAAAAGATTCCAATGAAGCCTTGTTGTTGAACTTGATGAAGAAAATGGAGGAAATGGCCATCAATATGGCCAAGGATAAGGAGAAGAGGTAAAAGCCTACCAATACCAGGACCAATGTTTGGTGTAGTAATTGTAATGGCCACGGTCATTTGGTAATAGAATGCCCTTCACCCTCACAAATGATGGATCAATGTACATTTTGTAGAGGAAAGTAATTAATAGCTAATTGTTGGAATTTGCAAAGTCAACAACAATTTGGTAATCAGACCATGATTCCACCAACTCATTGGGACGTCAATCAAGTTCAATCGAGAAATACATTTGGATGGAATGGAAAGCAATCTAATCGATAAAATCAAGCATTCAATAACTTTCAAAGTTCTAATATTAATCAGAGATCTATATGAAACCCCCAGAATTACGGAAAGGAGCAGTAGAGGTATAAGCAATATGCTCCACCGTGTCATCAAACCAAGTACCAACCGTACCAATGGAACAACTTGGATCATCTTCTAATCCTATATGGAACAAGCCTAATAGGAATATAAGAGTGGAGTCATTCAATATGCCTGATGGGGGTGCAAAAAGACCACTTCGTTGTTTTCATTGCAAACAAATTAATCATTATATGAGTGAATGTGCCAATCCCAAAGTCCGTGACGATTATGTACCAGTTTGTGAGAATTGCAAGCAGTCGGGGCATATTTATCAATAATGTAATGCTCTATTCAATTTTAATAATCATGATCAGCAAATCCAAAATCAAGAAAAAATGGAGGAGATAAATCAAGATCATCAAGATTCTCCAGTAAATCAGGTAGAATTTGTCCAAGTTGTTCTTACCAAAATTTAGCTAAAGAGGAATGGATTAATTCAACATTTAGGTGAGCCTTATGCGAAGGGCCAATTTGACCAAATTAGGGAGATATCTAATTAAGGTCTTGTTCCGTGCTTCTTATCCAGTATTTAACCTAACTAGGTTGGGTAATTCAATGAGGTATCGATTACGGAGGCTTTGGTTTTGTTTCAAGTTATTCTGTTCTCAGCATTATTCTGAGAAACTACCTTTCCATTGAAAGATCTTCTAGGAGAAGTGAATTCCAAAAAAGCTCCATCTTCTGCTCCAATTTCCAGTCTAGGGCGGAAGAATATCTTACATCACGAAGTTAAACTCCAACCAATGAAAAGAAAGAGGGCATTGGACATTACCCAAAATATGGAATCCTATGACATATTGAAGGATCTAGATGCTATTCAACCTTCTATTTCTATGAAGCAACTTCTAGCGATCGCACCAGAGTGCCGTTCTACATTAAATTCATCCTTAACATGATATAGGCAATGCAATAAGAAAGTATGTGAAGAAAGTTTGAATCCTGATCCACATGCATCAACCATCAAAGTTTCAATTAACGGTGTCATGATTTCTAGTATTCAGGGGGATGGTGCTTCGAGTGTCAATTTAATAAACGCTGATACAATAGATGCTTTAAATTTGGAATACTTAGTACCCACGATATTGTTATTATGGATAGCATATTATAGCCGGATTAAACCAATGGATATTTTATAGAGTGTTCAAACTATAATTGTTGGTATTGCATATACAATTGACTATATCGTCTTTCAGCTATAACGTACAATTTTATTATATCTAATTTTATTGGGACGACACTCACTTTATTATTTGAAAGAACGATTGGGATTGAGGTACTTTGACAATTGGCAAGGGCGGCAACAAAATGGTATTATAAATGTACCTAGTATGCTATCACAGGAAATCTCAATTATTAATATCTAAATTGATGTTGGACGATGGACTTAGCTCTGATGATCATGCAGTTGCACTAACTACGGAGGCACCCATAGAGGCAGTGCAATACCCTGGAGTGGTGTATCAATGTGGAGGTCCAGGGGAGTACTTGATATATCCGATGGATTTGAAAAGCTCTAATTATATTAATATTGATTGGATGACCAAGTATCATGTGCATCATGTTAGTGCCGTAGACACAAGATTTAGTACTTTACACATGTCACACTTATTGATTGATTTTCAACCAATCCAGAGGTTGAAATAGAACATCACCATTGCACCTTTATGTCAAACAATTAACTTGGCGACCACAGCAGAGCCTCGGATAATTAAGGTCTACAAAGGTATTAAGGTTTAAGAGTTGACCTATTAGACAGAATTTTTCTTATATCATAAGTCCACATTTTCTTAGACTTATGCTGATTTAAAGGATATTCCCATTGACGTCTATGAATATCGTATCATTTTAGAGGAGAATGCTAACTTGGTACGATAAAGACAACATCGCCTTAATCCTAAATATTCTCTCAAAGTGAAGGAGGAATTGGACAAGCTTCTTATGGTTGGTTTTATTTATCCGGTACCAAATAGTGACTGGGTTTCTCCAATCTTGATGGTATCCAAAAAGAATGGAAAAATCCGCATTTGTCAAGATTTTTGAAAACTTAATGCGGCCACCAAGAAGGATTACTTTCCATTGCCTTTCATAGATAGTATATTGGATGCGGTAGCGAGTCACGAATGTTATTTGTTCCTCAATGGATTTTTTGGATATAATGAAGTTCAAATTACAATGGAAGACCACCTTAAGACGACCTTTACTACGGATTGGGGCACATTTGCTTATTACGTGATGCCTTTTGGGTTATGCAATGCCCCAGCCACTTTTCAGAGAGTGATGACTTAGGCCTTTCCAAACTATCTCTGGTAATTTATGGAGATCTTTTTAGATGACTTTTGTGCATTTAGTACAAAATAAGATCATCTTAATTGTTTGGGCAAATGTTTGGCTTAGTGCATTAAGTTTAGAATATCATTGAATTCAGAGAAGTGTCAATTTAGTGTTCCATTCGATAAATTATTGGGACATATCGTCTCCAGCTATGGCATTGCTACAGATCCAAACAAAGTGCAGCATATAATAAACTTGCCCAGACTAGAGACGGTCTCTAGTATTCGAGGGTTTGTTGGCCATGTCAGTTATTATCGTCACTTTATTCATTTGTTTGCAGTTACTTGTCAATCTTTAATGAACTTACTAAAGAAACCTCTGTTAGAAGAGACTAGTCTCATGTGAACTATAGAGTGTACCATGGCCTTTGAAGCGTTGAAGTCAAAATTGGTCTTTGCCTCAAACTCTGTGACTCCTCATTGGACAGAGCCCTTTCATGTATATGTTGATGCATCCAATGTGGCTATTGGATCAATGCTAAGTCAAAAGGATGACAAGGATTTGGATCATCCTATCTATTATGCCAGTCGGCAATTGGTGGCTGTCGAATGTAATTACACTACTACTGAACGAGAAGCGTTAGGTATAATATACTCGGTTTAGAAATTTTGACACTATTTGTTGGAGTATCCATTTGTATTTTATATGGATCATGTTACTCATAAATACATGATTAATAAGCCTGAATTGAGTGGGTGCATTGTCCAATAGGTCTTACTCTTAGAAGAGTTCAATTTTATGATTATTGTACGATCTGGGAAGAAACATGCCAATTCTGATCATTTATCACGGTTGTCTAATATTCTTGACAACAAGCTTGACTTGGATGCTCTTCCTGATGCTGAATTATTTGTAGTAGATGTGATTTCTCCCAAGTATAGTGAAATCATTCAAGTTTTGATCTTCCACACCTTTTCGTCAACTTTCACCAAGAAGCTTAAGAAGCGACTTATTCTAAAGAGTGCCCCGTACACGATGATTCACGATGCTTTGTATAAATAAGGCAAAGATGGCATTTTACGATGCTGTATCTTTCCAAGTAAAGTATAGTCGATCCTAGAAGGTTGCCATTTGGATAGTTGTGGTGGTCATTTTGTGGAAAATAGTACTGCTTGCAAGGCTTTAATGGCCAGATATTAGTGGCCCACAATGTTTGCTGATTTGTACTAATTTGTTCATCGTTGTGATCTTTATCAACGAATTGATCAACCCACGGATACTTCTCCCATGCCGTTAGTTCTAATCTTGGTACAAGCACTGTTTAAAAAATGGGATATTGATTTTGTCGGTCCTATCGCACCAGCGTCCAAACCTAGCCAAAAGTGATATATTTTAGTCGCCACGGACTATGTAAAAAATGGATAGAGGCTATTGCTATCCGCAATAATAATGCCAGTATGGTGGCTACTTTTTTATACAAGAATATTATAACTTGATTTGGGTGTCTAAAGGAATTGGTTAGCGATCGCGACACTCATTTCTTCAATGCTACCATAGCAGCCTTGACGAACTCATATGAAATCAAGCAACAGAAAACCACTCCATATCATCCTCGTGCTAATGGACAAACGGAAAAGACCAACAAAATTCTGTGCAAGATCTTCACTAAGACAATTTCGACGGCGGGTATCGATTGGAAGACCAAATTCTTTGTGACTTTGTAGGCGTATCATATCACATATAAAGTAACTACCAATTCTACTTTGTTTCAACTAGTTTATGGTCAAGAGGCAATTTTACCTATCGAGTTGGAGGTTCAAAGTTTATGGATTACCTTGGATGAATGTCTTAATGATAACAAGTCATTACACTCTTGGTTGGTAAAATTGGAGAAATTGGATGAAATACGAGCTATAGCTCTTTTCAATATAGAAGCGATTCAAAAATAGAGGAAGAGTTACTATGATAATAAACTGCGTCCAAAAACTTTTATGCCCAATGTTTTGGTATTATTGTACGATAGCCAGTTTAATCATTTCCTAGGTAAATTTCAAGTTCCTTGGCATAGGTCGTATTGGGTGATTGAAGGTTTTTCCAATGGATTTGTTCAATTGGAGGATTTTATGGGCCATCGATTCAGTATCCGTATTAACGGGAACCGATTATAGTTATATAATACATAAAACCTGAGACGGGTTTTAATTTTTTTTTTAGAGGGATGACTTCGAATAGACACAGGGTAGACCTAATTATGGTATAAGTGCATTAGGATGTAGAGGAAACAGAAAGAATAGTTAGTAATTATTAATGGGTCAGATGGGACGGAGGTGAAAAACGGACAGTATGGATAACATGTTGTCATGATCATTGGTAGTAAGAGAATAGGAGTGGAGCACCAATTAGAGGTCATTCTCTGTTGTCATTCTTGATTATTTTTTAGAGATTGCTATTTCTTGTATTCCTTACATTTTTTAGCATAGTAATTCCAATTAAGAATTTGAGAGACGGAGCATCATGGCAATTGAAAGTGCAAAGCAAGCTACAGATAAAGAGGATAGTGGCTGAAAAACGAAAGCTAGATGCACATCAAAACTACCTTCTATGATAATCATTATCAATATGGAGTAGATGAAGTTGGATATCTGCTGGATGCCGAAAAAAATAAAAGACTTTCAGAATGCGGAGTAGTTTCAATTTTTGTACGTGTCAGATCACTTATCATCAATTAATATGTCATTAGTGGAGGAATATATTACGAACTACAATCCAGAGGATGGATCGAGTGTGATACAAGGATGAATTATCAGGATTAATAGAACAATCTTGGAAAAGGTGTTGTTTCTTTCCATTGGAGAGATTGCTGTAGGGATTGATGACTCAAGCGACTTCAATCTAAGAAGATATTTTAAAGGAGGTATATTGGCCTTTGAGAGGAGCCAAGGTTGGTGGACTGCTGAGGTAATTTTACCAAAACTCGTAGAATGGTTTCGTTTTGTGGTGAGGTGGTTAGGATTATATCGACACCCCACATATATGTCCAAATGATTATTGTATGCAGCAGTAGGAACACTGGAAGGGATGGTTTTCAACTGAGCAGCGTATGTAGTAACTCGTATTTATATAGAGATAGGAGCCAAGTGAAAATTGTAGAAGTTCACTTATTTACTTTATTCCAATTATGTATATGTTGTAATCGCACACACATTGCATGAAATACCGCCATTAGTGATAGAGGCAAGCATTTCTTAAATGAAGAGATAGAAGATTTTACCTCTTGATTTAAAATTGACTATAGAAAAACTACTCCTTATCACCCTCAAAAAAATGGGCATACAAAAAGGGTAAATCAAACCTTGGTCAATATTCTTAGAAAAATTGTTACAACATCTTAAAGAGATTGGGATACAAAGCTCCTTGTGGACTTATAGAACAATGTTTAAAGTGACAACCCAAGCAACTCTATTTTCCTTGGTTTATGGAATAGAAGCTATTTTACCAATTGAATTTAAAATTCGTTTCCTTTGAATCACCTTGAAAGAAAGATTATCCATTAAACAATCTTTAATTGATAGATTAGAATGATTAGAAGATCTAGATGAGACTAAAAGACGAAGTGCTCAACATATAGAGGCCATCCAAAGAAGAAAAAAAATTACCTTTGATAAGCAACATAAAGTTAGAACCTTTAAGCTTGGCATGTTAGTTCTCTTACAAGATGCTAGGAGACTAGATTTTCTAAGGAAATTTGATACCATATGGTTGGGCCCCTACTTAGTCAAGAAAGTCTTTCCAAATAATTTAGTTTGGATACAAACACTCAATGGCAAAGATTTTCTCACTAGAACATCTGAAAATAGATGTAAAGAATATAGAGTGTCATTTTTATCATACACAAAGTCAAACGGCTCATCCTCAAATTCACCCTTATTCAATTCCTTAAGTGGCAAATTATCAAATCCGAGTGGAATTTAGAAGCTAAAATATTGGAGCTCAAAATAAGCTATAGTCATTTTTATTTGTCTTGTCTTCCTTTCAATTTAGAAATATTCTAACTAAAATAGACGATTCTTTGATGAAACTTTTATGAATATATATATATATATATATATATATATATATATATATATATAATATTATTGAGAATTGTAAAAATATGTCTTAGTAAATATCCAAAAGGCATAGACGGGTTGATCAATTAAGAGATTGTCAAGAGAGCATCCCAAGTTTGAATCCGGTTGGAAAAAATGGGCTATCTCAATGAGCTAGTATTAGTGCAAGAAAAGACCAATATTGTACCTTCTATGGATGTATAGGCCTTTATGGCTTTACACAAAAATCCTTTCATGTCAAAGAGGGGAGTGGAGATACCACCTATTTAGCCTTAGTCTTGTCCATCTTGTTCTAGAATCATTAGTTTCTAAGATTAAATTAAATTTTCTTCTATCTTCTTATATAATTGTATAAAAAAAAAATCTATTTTAGTCCCTATAGACTAGTAGCAACTCACTTATACTTGAATTGAATAGCTATTGAAACCTTCTATAAACAAACCCTCTTTTTATTCAATAGCATTTTGAGAAGTTAGTTCTAGGTTCTTCTCCGTTGCAAGTCATCCCACATCGTTGCCATAAGTGAGTCATCACATTAACTCACTACTTGTTTTAGGACAAAAGAATGCATGTAGAGTGCCAAAATTACAATTATTAGGTAAAGATGTGCGTAAAAGATATTAAAGAAAAAAAAATAGTATTAGTGGAGAAGAAATGGAGTCTTCGTAAGTCTTGGAGGTAATTATTTTAGTTGATTTAGTATTTTTACTTAATATTGAGGAGTAAGGATTAGTTACTAAAATCAATATTTATATTGATCTTATATCTATAAGTATTACTTATACAAAAACTATAAATATTAGTTAGTAGTTAAAAGAAGCATGAAAAAGAACCTCATGTCTTTTTAGTTATTTATACAGAAAGTAGAATTTATAGTAGATTTAAATTTATTCCATTACTATAAAAATCAATAATATACGAAATTATATCTTTAAATTGCTATTATCATTATAAAAATATTAAAGGAATTTTTAGAATTTATTTAGAAATTATTTAGAATTTTTAGTAGATTTAAATTGATTTTTATCACTATAAAAAATCATCAGTATTGGGAATTATATCTTTAAATGTATATTAAAATTATAGAAATATTATAGGAATTTTTAGAATTTATTTAGAATTTATTTAGAATTTTCTATGAATTTTTAGGATAATTTTCAAGACCTTCGTAAAATTGAGTTTTACCATTTGGGGAGCCATTATGAAGAAATGGAACAAGATTTGAAGGACACACAACGTTTCTAGGCTAATTGGATGTTTCTAAACACCATGGTGAAGTCAAAAATACAAAAATATTAATTCTACTAGTAGAAAATAGGAGGACTAGCAGCTAGTATAGTCCTTGTAAAAAGGGAGGTGCATAAGTCCCATATGGGTTGTAGCACCTTGGATGTAGGTAGGAAGATAAGACTAAGGCCTCAAGGCCTCTTTAGACAATTGATATACACTACATGTGAGCCTTGGTGAGGCTCGAACCCTTAATCTATAAGCAAGTTATCCTTGAGGTAAAATATTTTCACTTCACTTTTTAATTATTTACTTCCTATTTTTTAAAACTTCATAACTTACTCATAGTAATTCGGATTTATATGTTTCTTACGTCATTAGAAAGATAATAAAATTAAATATCTAAAAATTTAATTTTTACTTTTTAATTTTACTTTTTACTGGGTGAAAATATAGTGAACAGATTGTGACTTAGTTTTTGATTATGTACTTGCTTCATGTCATTCATTTCAATTGTTTTGTGGTTGTTCATCTTTTGTTCTTGTTAATTGCTTACTTTCGTTCATACCACCAATTACAAGCAACTCTTAATTGAGCCCATCTTGTAATTGGGGTTGAAGAGTAAAATTTACACTCATAGCCACATTCGGAGAAAGTGATTGAGAATGAGTAGCAGAGAGCAAGCTTTTATCCTTCTGGTAAAGATCACGATTAGCTACTACATATGCTGCCAAATTCCAAAATCTTGCTTGTAATGTGGACTAGAACGATAAAACACTTATCAACCAATTTTGATATGCATTGAAGAATAGCTTCAAAGATTTGTTATTAACAATGTTAAAAGTAGAATCTTTGAAATAATTTATTACTCAAGCCGTTGTATGCGACAATTGTTTATTTGAAAGGTATCAAGAATAAAGATTTGGTTGGAGAAGAATAAGTCAAGTAATGGCGGCAGCTCTCAAGTTTTCTAAAACGTATTCATCAAAGCTGGAACCAATGCAAATTGATATGATATGTTTTAAACCTCTCGCGAAGCAGGAAAAGACTTGATGTTGCTAAGAAGGGTTATATATATATTGTAGAGAAGCTAAGCACACTGCTCAATATTATCCAAAGAAGCAACAAAATTACAAAATGAGGAGCACAATTACCAAAGAAGATAATGTGTCAAAAAACGAGTTTCTCCAGCTATAATACGGACCATGTGGCTGGAATCATATGCAACACCTAGTAAAGATCCTATCCTCTCTTTTGACCCTTCACCTTGTTTTATAATAGAAGTATATTTAGGACCTAATAATCACAAAGTCTTTGCCTTCTTAGATTCAAGAGCCTCAGCATGTTTTATACACAAAGATTTTGTCAAATATCAAAAAATATCTTAAGTGAAGAAAGTTAAATCCGTACATGTAGAAGTCAAAGATGGTCGTTTATTGTCTTCTAGAAATATTATCTATGAAACTATTCCTTTAGATATAGCAATTAAAGATCATAATAGCATAATAGTATTTAATGTAATAAAATCTCCCTTTAATCCGGTTATTTTAGGATTATCATGGATAGAAAAATATAACCTTCAAAAAGATTGGAGTTTTCATAACCTTAATTTTTTTGATAGTTTAATGTAAGTTCGCATTAGCAAAGTAGAAGTACGTAAGTCCACTATGTCCAAACTTTTATTAGTAGGTACAAAAGCCTTCATACATGCTACAAAAGAAGGATCATCTTTTCTTATATATGCTACATCTATTTCTAATGGTGAAACAATGTCGAGAGATATTTCTAAGTAATATCAAGAATTCCAAGATGTTTTTGAAAAGAAAAATGTACATATTCTCTCCAAGCATTGACCTTATGATTGTTCAATTGATCTGTAAGAAAGAGCTCAACAACCATTCGGACCAATCTATAGATTATCGCAAAATGAGTTTGCTGCATTAAAGAAGTACATTGATGAAAATTTGGCAAAGAACTTCATACACCATTCTAAATCTCCAGCCGAGGCTCCTATCTTGTTTGTGAAGAAGAAAGACGGATCTCTACAAATGTGTGTAGATTATCAAGGGCTTAAGAAGATCACCATCAAAAATAGGTATCCTTTGCTTTTGATTTTAGGACTTCTTGACCAAATCAATCAAGCAAAGATCTATACCAAAATAGATCTAGAAGGAGCATATAACTTAGTTCGTATCAAAGAAAGAAATGAATATAAGACTACTTTTCGAACTAAGTATGGACATTTTGAATATAATGTCATGCCTTTTGGACTCACAAATGCACCGGCCGCTTTTCAACATCTTATGAATGATGTTTTTTGTGAGTTCTTAGATGATTTTATTGTTTGCTATTTAGATGACATTCTAATCTACTCTAAGAATACAAGAGAATATGAGCTTCATGTTTGTCATGTGTTACAGAAACTTAAAAATGAATGATTATATGCCAAGTTGAAAAAAAATTTATTCCATACTACTCAAGTTGACTTTTTAGGGTACATTATTTCCAATGAAGGCCTTATGATGGATCCTAAGAAGGTTCAAACTATCATAGATTGGAAGATTCCAAAAACAATATGAGATGTGCAATACTTTTTGGGCTTTGCTAATTACTATAAAATCTTCATCAAGAATTTTTCTCAAGTTGCAGCTCCACTTACATGTTTGACTTGTAAAGACAAACTTGAGTGGAATAAAGAAGTAGAAGCATCATTTGATGCTTTAAAGAAGAAATTTGTTTCAACACCAATCTTGTATTGCGTTGACTTTTCCAAGGTATTTTTTATGGAAATAGATGCGTCAGATTTTGCTATAGGTGCCGTATTGTTACAAATGGAAATAGATGACAAACTCCATTCAATAGCTTTCTATTCGAAGAAATTTTCAGCAGTCAAGATTAATTATGACATCCATAATAAAGAACTCTTCGTAATCGTGGATTCATTTGAAGAATGGTGTCATTATCTAAAATGCACCTCAAGTCTACTTACCGTTGTCGTATTGTGGTTCGGCTACTATATGAAAATAATGTAATTATGTACTTAATATATAATTTACTAATTAATATGGTGAGAGCCATGTTAATAGATTTTAGTTGGTTGTAGAATATAATTTGATTATTACCTTGAGAAGAGGTTGTTTAAAAAGATTACATTAGAATTTGTATAACTTTATTTTCTTTTGATAGTGGCTTTTAAGATTGATTTTGGTTGATAGAAACTTTTAAATATTTAGAGTCACCTTTGTTAGACATTGGTGACCTTTGAAAACTTATTTTGGTTCTTTTATTTGATGTTTGGAGCATAAATTATGTAAATCTTATAATAAAAAGAATTGAAGAAGGATTTTGGTAGCAACATGGAGTAATTAGGACATCAATATAGATGAATGGAGATGGATGATGAAAATCTCCATTCCTACTGGTCAAAAATCATAACCAATGGACTTTGAGGAGGTTGCTTGAGGCCATATTAGGGATTAGGGTTAGTTTTTCAAAGCCATTTGAGCTTTAAATACTAGGATCAGCAAGTTTAGGTATTTGGCTATGTTTTTGGTACAAATCGTGTATGATTTGGAGTTTATATGAAGGTAATATAGATGCTCAAAGTTAAGGTGTTGATTTGGGAGCTATTGTCACTCTTTTTGACATAACGCACGCTAACAAATAGCAATTGAGGATCGGCAATTGCAACTAGAGAAAGCACTTTTGCGGCTACATTTTCTATATACTACTTGCTGAATTTCAAGTTGAAATAAAGGAGTTATTGGATTTTGAAGTCAGCACATGCAATCTAAGGGTAGTAAGTGACCCGATTTACTAGTAGTTGTATCTTGAGCTATATCTTGGGCAATTTGACAAGATTTTGGCTCAAAATTTTAAGAATTGTATAATTTTATGTTATTAAAATTTATATAAAAGTTTATTGACATTTAAATATTAGATTCTTGAGATATTAAGAAAATAGTGCTCAGGTACTTGTAAATTAGGGTTTAGAGCATCTGCTAGGATTTCTTAGATGCCAAAAGTTTGAGAGTGAATTTATAGTTGGTTTTTTTTGTGGTCAAAGTTAAGGGTGAATTCTACCTACTTTCTAAATTTGAAACAAATTAAATAGCTAGATCAAGAGTTATGAATTTCTAAAGTGTAAGACAAGAAAACTCTTTGTGAGAAAAATATATTTTGAAGAAATTTTGTTATATTTTGAGTTTTATGCAAAACCAAAGGAGTTTTGGAAGCTAAGACAAGATTCATATAAAGGTTTAAGTTAAAGTCTCTATATCTAGATACCTAGTGTATTTCCAAATAGCAAATCACGCCATACGACATCGTGTATACAGACCATAAGAACCTCGAGTACTTCATATTAGCACGTGCCTTTAATCATCGTCAAGCCTGTTAGAGCATGTCTTTATCTAGATTCAATTTTGAGATCATTTATTGATCCAAAAAACAACAAGGTCTATCAAACATTCTTTTTAGACATTCTTATCTTACATCAAAAGAAGGAGATGCATCTTTTGATCAACAAAGATCAATTTTCTTGAAGTCCGAGCATTTTCATCTTAGAGCTATAAAATCAACATTGACTGTTGATTCATCATTTGTGAAGCAAATTCAATCAAGCATGTCCTCTGATCCTCTTGTTCAAGATATTAAGGATACTTCCTCTCAGTCCCATGATACTTCTAAGTTTGAATTCAAGAATAATCTATTATATTTCGAAGGATATCTATATGTTTTAGAAGGTGAAGCTTGATTACGTGTTCTTTAAGCTAGTCATGATTTTTCAACAATAGGATATTTTGAGTACAATAAAACTTTGGAACTAATATCTAGGAATTTTTGGTGGACGCAAATGTGAAAGGTAGTCAAAGATTTTGTACAATCTTGTGATATTTGCTCAAGATCAAAAACTCCTCGTCATCGATCTTACGCACTTCTTCAGCTGTTATCCATTCTAAAACAACCATGGTCTTCTGTTTCTATGGATTTCATCACGGATCTTCTAATCTCAAGTTCTTATGACTCTATATTCCTGATAGTAGATTGTTTTACCAAGATGACACATTTTATACCATGTACAAAATCTATCACAGGTGAAGAAACAACTAAGTTTTTCATTGACAATATCTATAGCTATCATGGATTGCAAAGGATATTATATCAGAAAGAGGGACTCAATTTGTATCAAGATTCTAGAAAATCTTATTCAAGATTTTAAAGTTGGATATAAAGCTTTTTTCAGCTTTTTATCGTCAAACTGATGGACAAACGGAACATGTAAATCAAGTTTTGGAACAGTATTTGAGATGTACCATCAACTATCATCAAGATGATTGGACAACTCTTTTACCATTGGCACAGTTTGCATATAATAATTCGGTACATTCTTCCACTCAACAAGCACCTTTCTTTGTCAATTATGGTTATCATCGACATCTTGATACTTTTGACTTTTTAAAAGTTGATAATCTTACGACGAAAGATTTAGCAAATTACTTGTCAAAGCTATATATAACAATGAAGCTCAAGAACGAAAAAAGACCAATGTAGATGTCTATAGCAAGGAACAACCATAATATAATATGGGTGACAAGGTATAGTTACTTCGTCGTAATATCAAGACTATTCATCTTTGTGATAAATTAGATTATCGTAGGCTAAGACCTTATCCTATTTGTGAAAAAATTAGTTTTATTGCATATCGATTACATCTACCGTAGTCTATGAAGATCCTCCTTGTATTTCACGTGTCTCTTTTGGAGCCATATAAGATAGTCACATCTATTAAAACTAACATGAAGGATAGCCAACCTTTCTTATAAAAGAAAAATAATTTTAAAAAGTTTGTATTCTATCTTTTATTTTTTTTTGTAGTTTTTGTATAATTGTAGCATTAAGGAAATAGAGAGCCAACATCCACCACATCCAATTCAAAAACCATCATTTGGTATCTAATTGGATAAAACATTATAATTATTATAGCCTTGAAGATGACATATTAAAGATGAAGGCCTTCAAGAATGACATATTCTTCTTCAAATAGATGGAAAGATATAATACATTTGGTATTATGATAATGGAAGAGACTCCTTATGTTTGGTGATTTTATTGAAAGTAAGAACAAATCTTGATGGTGTTATAAATGTTTTGTTTGAAGAAAATTACAAAGATTTTAACAATGATCAAATAATAGGAATGTATTTCCACTCTAAGATAGAACATTATGAATGGCTGAAAGGACCTATTAACTACCTTCAAAGGGAATAAAGATCAAAGTACATGGAAAATATAATTTATCACATCTTAGACTTGCTCAACATGTGATCATTGCTCCTTGTGGAACTCTCTTCATGAAAGGGACATGATGCCATAGATATATATATATATCAATTGTAATTGTTACCTAGATAATATGAAAAGATAGAAATAGATAAAAGTAGATTTATTTTATACTATTTTTTAAAGAAGCTTTTTAGATGCTCTTTTGACTTTAAATAGGATTGTAGTTGATTGATAGGTTAGAAACTTGATCAAAAAACTAACCATGTGCCACTGTCAAGGACAAGAACTCGATGAAAAAACAATTCAGACAAGTAAGCCTTCACTCAAAGAGAGGTAACAAAATATATATAAACAAGTATATATATTGAAAGAGAAACTGGAATGGCTATTGCCAAAAGACAAGAAAACTAGAAACCCTTGAAACTAGACTAGAAGCTAGAAAGGAGTTGACAAGAGTGAAGAAGCCTTCACTCTTGTCTCTATATATACTATCAAATTAAGAGCTACGTGGCGACCTTCTATAGGACCTCCAATAGGTGTTGACTTTGTAGGGCACATGCCTTGACTTACAAGGCAAGTTTTTCTACGTGTGGGCCACATAGTTCGCTTGATCTTCAAGCTAACAACATGTGTGGCACATGGCCAACTTGTTGACCACGTTTCTAAGCCAAAAAGTCAATTAAAGACACCTATGAAGTCAAAGCAATATCTATGAAGCTTCTAGGAAGCTTCCATATTAAATATTATAGAATTACCACACTTTTACCTACTTTTACTTACTTCTACCTATTTCTATATGTAATTATTAGCTTATATGATTATGGCCATGACATTACCACCCCTTCTAGAGACGAGTTCCACGAGAAGAGGTCATCATATGTTGAGGAAATCTATGATGCGACGAATTGTATTCGCCACATACTCTGAGCTCTATTCTCTTCGAAGATGATTGATAGGGCCTCTCAACCATCGGTAGTGTCCCATACAAGGGCGAAAAGACCACCCAGTTATTTGATCATTGTTGAGGCCTTCGTAACTTCCTTCAAACAGAATATTTGGAACACCATCAGGAGTTGTTCCTACCTCTAGCACAATCACCAAACACCGGGAGTCCCTTCCCAAATCGTGATACCAATCGCGTTGTATCTCGCCATCTATTCGAGGAAGAACATGTCGTTCTTGAAGATCTTCATCTCGATTGCGTCCTCTTGAAGGTTATGACAATCGTAATGTCTCGTCCGGTAGGTCAGCAAATGAAGGTTCTTGAGTTGAATCCGCTAGTTGTTGGTTCTCCATCTCCTGAGTGCCACTACTACAATGAAGCTACGAACAAGAATTGAATGTCACGGCCATAATCATGTAAGCTAATAATTACATATAGAAATAGGTATTAGTAAGTAAAAGTAGATAAAAGTAAGTTAATTCTATAATATTTAATATAGAAGCTTCCTAGAAACTTCTTAGACGCTGCTTTGACTTCATAGGTGTCTTTAATTGACTTTTTGGATTAGAAACGTGGTCAACAAGTTGGCCATGTGCCACACATGTTGTTAGCTTGAAGATCAAGCTAACTATGTGGCCCACACGTAGAAAAACTTGCCTTGTAAGTCAAGGCATGTGTTCTACAATGTCAACACATATTGGAGGTCCTATAGAACGTCGCCACGTAGTCCATAGTTAGATAGTATATATAGAGACAAGAGTGAAGGCTTCTTCACTCTTGTCAACTCCTTTCTTGCTTCTAGTCCAGGTTCAAGAGTCTTTAGTTTCTTGTCTTGTGGCAATAGCCATTCCAGTTTCCTTTTAATATACCTACTTGTTTATATTTTGACTTATTATATCGAGATAGCCTTTTTGTGTATATTTTCCCTCATCGAGTCTTTGTCCTTGACAGATTGACAAGAGTACACTTACAATATCAGAGCTTTGTTTTTTTCTTGAGTACGAGTGGAGTACCCCTTTCTCTTGACAAGACATAAGCGTATTAGAAGTTTGCGGATTACCCACTTCTAAACTGATATTGTTCTTAGTATCTTCTTTGTTATCAAGTCTTTCTTTTCTTTTGTCTTGAGCAATATCAAACAAATTTTTCTTCTTAGTGTCATTATGGCAGAGCTTGTTGAAATGAAGAATGCAATGGCACAAATGCAAGAGCAAATGAGGGAGTTAATGCTTGCGATGCATCAACTCAATTCACCAACACAGGAAAGAACAAGAATAGCAGAAAGTGGAGATATTGAGATGATCGGAGCTGCTTCAACATCTACAACAAATCACGTTCCTTCTCCAATTGTACAACACCCTATAAGCACTAGAGAACCAAGAATTACCTTACCCGAGAAATTTGATGGTACGAGATCAAAGTTTTGAGGGTTCATCAATCAAGTACAATTGGCAATTGAACTTCAACCGCAAAGCTATCCAACTCCAAGATCACAAGTCAGGTTTATTGGCACTCTACTTTCTGGTTCTGCATTATCGTGGTTTTCATCTTTTCTTGAACAACGAAATCCAATATTGGACAATTTGGAAGCTTTTTTGGCAGAGTTTCGATCTATGTATGGTGAACACGATGCAACTCGTGTTGCAACAAATAAGATCCGAATTCTGCGACAAGAAAATCGCTCAGTAACAGTATATGCTTCACAATTTCGACAACTTGCAATTGACATCAAGTGGGATGATGCTGCACTCATGAGTCAATTTCTTTATGGATTGCAATACGAAGTAAAGAAATTGATGCTCAACTTACCTGATCCTCAAACTTTGAGTCAAGCAATCGATTTTGCGGTAAAATGTGATAATCGACTTTTCGAATTTCGATCTGAGAATCATTCACGAGAACCTCAACGTTATTACTCAATGGCAACATCAACATCTTTGCCAAACGTACATTCGGAAGTAGAAGACATGCAAATTGATGTGGTACGTTTTAAACCTCTAACTGAGCAAGAAAAGATTCGTCGTCGTCAAGAAGGATTATGTTTATATTACGGAGAACCTAAGCACACTGCTCAATATTGTCCAAAGAAACGATGCAACTATAAAATGAGGGGTACGACGGTCAAAAAAGACAACATGTTGGAAAACGGATTCGTCCAGCTACAATAGGGACCGTGCAGCTGGAACCTTGTACAATTCCTAATGAAGGTCCTATCCTCTCCTCAGAACCCTCTCCTTGTTTTATAATAGACTTATATTTAGGACCTAAGAATTACAAAGCCTCTACTTTATTAGATTCGGGAGCCTCAGCATGTTTTTTAGATGAACAATTTGTTAAAAGTCGTAAAATACCCTTTGTACAGAAACCTAAACCAATACATGTAGAAGTCATAGATGGTCGTCCCTTGTCTTCTGGAGATGTCACTCATGAAACTCATCCTATAAAAGTAACAATAGACGGTCATGATAGCTACATAGCTTTTAACATAATTAAATTCCCATCCAATCCAGTTATTTTAGGTTTATCCTGGCTAGAAAAATATAACCCTCGAATAGATTGGAATTCATGTAAACTTGACTTTTCCCAGAGCGTTATTAATAGTTCTATAAACCAAGTAAAAAATTATAAGTCTAGTATAGTAAAACCCGTACTGATAGGTGCAAAAGCATTTATACACGCAGCAAAAGAAGGATCAACTTTTGCTATTTATGCTGCACCTATTTCTGAAAACGTAAAGACTTCAAGTGGCATTCCAAGTCAATATCAGGAGTATCAAGACGTTTTTGAGAAAAAGAATGCAGATATTCTTCCTGAGCATCGTCCATATGATTGTTCAATTGACCTCAAGGAAGGAACTCAGCCACCATTTGGACCAATTTATAGTTTATCGCAAGATGAGATGGCTGAACTCAAGACATATATTGACGAGAATTTAGCAAAAATTTCATACGCCATTCAAAATCTCCAGCAGGAGCTCCAATTCTATTCGTAAAGAAAAAAGATGGATCTTTACGAATGTGTGTTGATTATCGAGGACTCAACAAGATCACAATCAAGAACAGGTATCCATTACCTTTGATATCAGGACTCCTTGACCAGTTGAATCAAGCTAAGATCTATACAAAAATAGATCTAAGAGGAGCATATAATCTAGTACGGATCAAAGAACAAGATGAATGGAAGACTGCGTTTCGAACCAAGTATGGACATTTCGAATATAATGTCATGCCCTTTGGACTCACGAATGTACCAGCTACTTTTCAACATCTCATGAATGATGTATTTCGTGAATTCTTAGACAATTTTGTCGTCTGCTATCTAAACGATATCCTGATCTATTCTAAGAACGTCGAAGAACATGAAATACATGTTCGTCAAGTATTACAAAAACTTAGAGATGCAGGATTGTACGCCAAGATGGAAAAGTGTGTATTTCACACTACTCAAGTTGACTTTTTAGGATACATCATTTCAAATGATGGTCTCATGATGGATTCTAAGAAAGTCCAAACAATCATGGAATGGAAGATTCCATGGACAGTAAGAGATGTCCAATGTTTCTTGGGATTTGCCAATTACTATTGGATCTTCATCAAAGATTTCTCACGAGTTGCAGCTCCACTTACACGCTTGACTAGTAAAGATAAATTCCAATGGAATCAAGAAGCGGAAGCAGCATTTGAAGCCTTGAAGACATCGTTTGTCTCTGCACCAGTCTTATATTGTGTTGACTTTTTCCAAGGCATTTTTTATGGAAACAAATGCATCAGATTTTACCTTGGGTGCAGTTTTATCACAAATGGGAACAGATGACAAACTTCATCCAATAGCTTTTCATTCAAGAAAATTCTCAGCAGCCGAGATCAATTATGAGATCCACGATAAAGAACTTCTTGCGATCGTGGATTCCTTTCAAGAATGGCATCATTATCTAGAAGGCGCTTCTAGTCCAGTCACTGTGTATACAGATCACAAGAACCTCGAGTATTTCATGTCAGCACGCGTATTGAGTCGTCGTCAAGCTCGTTGGAGTATGTCTTTGTCAAGATTCGAGTTCATTATCACTTATCGGCCAAGAAAACAATAAGGTTTGTCTGATGCCCTATCTAGACGTTCTTATTTTGTACCAAAAGAAGGAGATGCAGCTTTTGAGCAACAAAGAACGGTCCTCTTGAAACTGGAGCAATTTCATCTCCGAGCAATGAAATCAACATTGACTGTTGATTCAACTTTTCTCAAGCAAATCCAGTCCAGTATGTCCTCAGACCCTCTTGTTTATGATATCGAGAATAATTCTTCCAAGTCTCATGATCCTTCTAAGTTCGAGTTCAAGAATAATCTATTATATTTTGAAGGACGCCTATATGTTCCAGAAGGAGAAGCATGTTTACGTGTTCTTCAAGCACGTCATGACTTTCTAGCAGCAGGGCACTTTGGATATAATAAGACTTTGGAACTCATATCAAGAGATTTTTGGTGGCCACAAATGTGGAAGTCAGTCAAAGACTTTGTACAATCATGTGATATTTGTTCAAGATCAAAAATTCCTCGTCATCGACCTTACTGACTTCTTCAACCATTACCTATACCAGAACAACCATGGTCTTCTGTTTCTATGGATTTCATCACAGATCTTCCAAGCTCAAGATCTTATGATTCTATATTTGTGATAGTAGATCGTTTCACCAAGATGGCACATTTTGTGCCATGTACAAAATCTATCACAGGTGAAGAAACAGCTAAGCTTTTCATTGATAATATCTATCGCTATCATGGATTACCTAAAGATATCATATCAGATAGGGGAACTCAATTTGTGTCAAGATTTTGGAGGACCCTTTTCAAGTTTTTAAAAGTGGACATAAAGCTATCTTCGGCTTTCCATCCTCAAACTGATGGACAAACAGAGCGCGTAAACCAAGTCTTGGAGCAATATTTAAGGTGTACTATCAACTACCAACAAGATGATTGGACAACCCTTCTGCCATTGGCAGAGTTTGCTTATAATAATACGGTACATTCTTCCACGCAACAAACACCTTTCTTTGCCAATTATGGCTATCATCCACGACTTGATACTTTTGATTTTTCAAAAGTTGATAATCCTGCAGCAGAAGATATGGCAAATCGATTGTCAGAGTTACATGCAATAATGAAGACGCAATTGAAGGAAGCTCAAGAACCACAAAAGATAAACGTAGATCTATATCGTAAGGAGCAACCACAAATCAACGTGGGTGATAAGGTATGGCTACTTCGTCGCAATATCAAGACTACTCGACCTTGTGACAAGTTGGACTATCGTAGGCTTGGCCCCTTTTCTGTTTCTGAACAGATCAACCCAGTTGCATATCGGTTACATCTACCGGAGTCAATGAAGATCCATCCTGTATTCCACGTGTCTCTTCTTGAACCATATAAGACAGTGGATATATAAGGAAGAAGACAAATGCCACCGCCTCCTATAGAAGTAGATAATAATGAAGAATTTGAGGTGGAAGAGATATTAGACTCAAGGCGACGTCGAAATAAGCTGGAATATCTTGTTCATTGGCACGGATATGATATTAGTGAACGCACATGGGAGCCATCTAGGAATCTAGGAAATGCATCAGCTAAAGTCAAAGTTTTTCATCAACGACATCCATCAAAACCAAGATGAAAATCTCTCTTATAAAAGAGACAAGATTGAGGCAAGATAACATTCAATTTCCTATCCTTATTTGTAACTTCTTTGCATTTGTGACGCTAATTAGATGGAGAGCCAACAACCAGTGGATTCAACTCAAGAACCTTCATTTGCTGACCTACCGGATGAAACATTACGATTATCACAACCTTCAAGACGACGCAATCGAGATGAACATCTTCAAGAACGACATGTTCTTCCTCGAACAGATGGTGAGATACAACGCGTTTGGTATCACGATTTGGGAAGGGACTCTCGATGTTTGGTGATTTTGCTAGAGGTAGGAACAACTCCTGATGGTGTTCCGAATATTCTATTCGAAGGAAGTTACGAAGGCCTCAACAATGATCAAATAACTGGGTGGTCTTTTCGCCCTTGTATGGGACACTACTGATGGTTGAGAGGCCCTATCAATCATCTTCAAAGAGAATAGAGCTCAGAGTATGTGGCGAATACAATTCGTCGCATCATAGATTTCCTCAACATATGATGACCGCTCCTCGTGGAACTCGTCTCTAGAAGGGGTGGTAATGTCATGGCCATAATCATATAAGCTAATAATTACATATAGAAATAGGTAGAAGTAAGTAAAAGTAGGTAAAAGTGTGGTAATTCTATAATATTTAATATGGAAGCTTCCTAGAAGCTTCATAGATATTGCTTTGACTTCATAGGTGTCTTTAATTGACTTTTTGGCTTAGAAACGTGGTCAACAAGTTGGCCATGTGCCACACATGTTGTTAGCTTGAAGATCAAGCTAACTATGTGGCCCACACGTAGAAAAACTTGCCTTGTAAGTCAAGGCATGTGTCCTACAAAGTCAACACATATTGGAGGTCCTATAGAACGTCGCCACGTAGCCCCTAGTTAGATAGTATATATAGAGACAAGAGTGAAGGCTTCTTCACTCTTGTCAACTCCTTTCTTGCTTCTAGTCCAGGTTCAAGAGTCTTTAGTTTCTTGTCTTGTGGCAATAGCCATTCCAATTTTCTTTTAATATACCTACTTGTTTATATTTTGACTTATTATATCGAGATAGCCTTTTTGTGTATATTTTCCCTCATCGAGTCTTCTTCCTTGACATTGAAAGTAGAATGTTAACTTGCCTAGATGTTGTTTCTTTTATAAAGAAGGTTTTCATCTTGATTTTGATGGATGTCGTTGATGAAAAGCCTCCACCGCCTTTGCTGCATTTGCAAGATTCTTTAATGGCTCCCATGTGTGTTCACTAATATCATATCCGCGCCAATGGACAAGATATTCTAATTTATTTTGGCGCCGCCTTGAATCTAAGACTTCTTCTACTTCAAACTCTTCATTATTGTCTACTTCTATAGGATGAGGTGGAGCTTGTCCTCTTCTTGGTATGTCCACTATCTTGTATGGTTCAAGAAGAGACACGTGGAATACAGGATGGATTTTTATTGACTCTGGTAGATGTAAACGATATGCAACTGGATTGATTTGTGCAGAAATAGAAAATGGTCCCAGCTTTCGATAGTCCAACTTACCACAAAGATGAGTGGTCTTGATATTGCGACAAAGTAGCCATACCTTATCACTTAAGACGAATGATGGTTGTTCCTTTCGATAGACATCTACATTGGCCTTTTGTTGTTCTTGAGCCTCTTTAAACTGCGCCTTCATCGTTGCATGTAGCTTTGATAAATGAATTGTCAAATCTTTCGTAGCAGGATTATCATTTTTTGAAAAGTCAAAAGTATCAAGTCGTGGATGATAACCATAATTAGCAAAGAAAGGTGTTTTTTTTTGTAGAAGAATGTACCGTGTTATTATAAGCAAACTCTGCCAATGGCAAAAGAGCTATCCAATCATCTTGTTGGTAATTAATGGTACATCTTAAATATTGCTCCAAAACTTGATTAACACGCTCCGTTTGTCCATCAGTTTGAGGATGGAATGCCGAAGATAGTTTTATATCCACTTTAAGAATCTTGAAAAGAGTCCGTCAAAATCTTGATACAAATTGAGTTCTCCTATCTGATATAATATCTTTGGGTAATCCATGATAGCGATAGATATTGTCAAGAAAGAGCTTAGCTGTTTTTTCACCTGCGATAGATTTTGTACATGGTACAAAATGTGCCATCTTGGTAAAACGATCTACTATCACGAATATAAAGTCATAAGAACCTGAGATTGGAAGATCTGTGATGGAGTCCATAGAAATAGAAGACCATGGTTGTTCTGGAATGGGTAATGGCTGAAGAAGTCCAAAAAGTCGATGACGAGGAGTTTTTGATCTTGAGCAAACATCACATGATTGTACAAAGTTGTTAACTGCCTTCCACATTTGAGGCCACCAAAAATCCCTAGATATCAGTTCCAAAGTCTTATTATATCTGAAATGTCCTGCTGCTGGGAAGTCGTGACGAGCTTGAAGAACACGTAAACGTACTTCTCCTTTTGGAACATATAGGAGTCCTTCGAAATAGAGTAGGTTGTTCTTGAATTCAAATTTAGATGGATCATGAGATTTAGAAGAATTGTTCTTGATATCATGAACAAGAGGGTCTGAAGACATACTTAACTGGACTTGCTTAAGAAAAGTTAAATCAATAGTCAATATTGATTTTATTGCTCGAAGATGAAATTGCTATGGCTTCAAGACAACCGTTCTTTGTTGCTCAAAAGCTGCATCTCCTTCTTTTGGTGCAAGATAAGAACGTCTAGATAAGGCATCAAACAAACCTTGTTGTTTTCCTGGCCGATAAGTGATGATGAAGTCGAATCTTGATAAAGACATGCTCCAACGAGCTTGGCGACGATTTAATACGCGTGCTGACATAAAATATTTGAGGTTCTTGTGATCCGTATACACGGTGACTGGACTAGAAGCGCCTTCTAGATAATGACGCCATTCTTGAAAAGAATCCACAATTGTAAGAAGTTCTTTGTCGTGGATCTCATAATTGATTTCTACTGCTGAGAATTTTCTTGAATAAAAGACTACTGGATGAAGTTTGTCATCTGTTCCTATTTGTGATAAAACCGCACCCAGAGCAAAGTCCGATGCATCTGTTTCCATAAAGAATGCTTTGGAAAAATCAACACGATACAAGATTGGTGCATAAACAAACGCTGTCTTCAAAGATTCAAAAGCAACTTCCGCTTCTTGATTCCATTGGAGTTTGTCTTTACAAGTCAAACGTGTAAGTGGAGCTGCAACTCGAGAGAAGTCTTTAATGAAGATCCGATAGTAGTTGGCAAATCCCAAAAAACATTAGACATCTCTTACTGTTTTTGGGATCTTCCAGTCTATAATAGTTTGAACTTTCTTAGGATCCATCATAAGTCCATCATTTGAAATGATGTAACTTAAGAAATCGACTTGAGTAGTGTGGAATACACACTTTTCTAACTTGGCATAGAGTCCTGCATCTCTTAATTTTTGTAACACATGACGAACATGAAGTTCATGTTCTTCTAGATTCTTAGAATAGATCAAGATGTCGTCTAGATAACATACCACAAAATCGTCCAAAAACTCTCAAAAAACATCATTCATTAGATGTTGAAAAGCTGCTGGTGCATTTGTAAGTCCAAAAGGCATGATGTTGTATTCAAAATGTCTATACCTAGTTTGAAACGTAGTCTTCCATTCATCTCCTTCTTTGATGCGTACTAGATTGTATGCTCCCCAAAGATCTATTTTGTATAGATCTTAGCTTGATTTAGCTGATCAAGAAGTCCGGATATTAAAGGTAGTGGATACCTGTTTTTGATGGTAATCTTGTTGAGTCCTCGATAATCAACACACATCCGCAATGATCCATCTTTTTTCTTCACAAATAGGATTGGAGCTCCTGCCGGAGATTTAGAATGGCGTATGAAATTCTTGGCTAGATTTTCTTCAATATACTCCTTGAATTCAGCCAACTCATTTTGTGATAAACTATAGATTGGTCCGAATGGCGGTTGTGCTCCTTCTTGAAGGTCAATTGAGCAATCATAGGGATGATGTTCCGGGAGTGTATCCGCATTCTTTTTTTCGATTACATCTTGAAATTCTTGATATTGGCTTGGAATGCCACTTGAAGGCTTTTCACCAGTAGAAATGGGTATAGCATAAACAATGTATGGTGATTCTTTCATAACAGCATGCAAGAAAGCTTTTGCACCTATAAATATGGGTTTAATTGAACTGGAATTATGACTCTCTACTCGATTAACTACACTGTTAGTTACACTTTTAGAGAAAGTAAGAGTTTGAGAAATCCAATCTATTTGAGGGTTGTATTTTTCTAACCACGATAAACCTAAAATGACTGGAGTAGAGGGAGATCTAATGATATTAAATACTACAAAACTATTATGACCATTGATTATTACTTCTATAGGAAGGGTTTCGTGAGTAATATCTCCAGAAGACAATGGACGACCATCTATGACTTCTACATGAATAGATTTAGTTTTCTTTACTAAAGATATGCTATGTCTTTTAGTAAATTCTTCATCTAAAAAACACTCTGAGGCTCCTGAATCTAACAAGGCAGAGACTTTGTAATATTTAGGTTCTAAAATAACATTTAATGTAAAACAAGGAGAGGGCTCTGAGGAGAGAATAGGACCTTTACTAGAAGTTGTGCAAGGTTCTAGCCGCACGGTCCCTATTGTAGCTGGACAAACTCATTTTCGGACATATTATTTTCTTTCACAGCCATACTCCTTATTTTGTGATTGTGTCATTTCTTTGGACAATGTTGAGCAGTGTGCTTTGGTTCTCCACAATATAAACATAATCCTTCTTGACGACGACAAGTCTTTTCTTGCTTAGTAAGAGGTTTGAAACGTACTGCATCAATTTGCATATCCTCTACTTCTGAATGTATGTGTTGAAGAGGTGTTGGTGTTGCCATTGAATTATAGTAACGTTGAATTCCACTTGTACGGTTCTCAGATCGAAATTCAAAAAGGCGATTGTCACACTTCACAGCAAAGTCAATTGCTTGACTCAATGTTTGAGGATCAGGTAAGTTGAGCATTAATTTTTTTACCTCATATTGTAATCCATAGAGAAATTGACTAATAAGTACAGCATCATCCCACTTGATATCAGTTGCAAGTTGTCAAAATTGTGAAGCATATAACGTTACTGATCGATTGTCTTGTCATAAAATACGGATCTTATTGGTTGCAACACGAATTACATCATGTTCTCCATACATGGATCAAAACTCCGCCAAAAAAGCCTCTAGATTATCCAATATTAGATCTCGTCGTTCAAGAAAAGATGAAAACTACGATAGTGCTGAACCTAAAAGAAGCGTACCAATGAATCTAACTTGTGATCCTGGAATTGGATAGCTTTGGGGTTGAAGTTCAATGACAAGTTGCACTTGATTGATAAATCCTCGAAACTTAGATCTGGTGCCATCAAACTTCTCGAGTAGGACAATTCTTGGTTCTCTAACATTTGAAGGGCGTTCCACCATAGGAGAAAGGACATGGATTGGTGCAGATGTTGAAGCAGCTCCAACCATTTCTATATCTTCTCTTCCTATCAATCTTGTTGCTCCTTGTGGTAGTAAATTGAGTTGATGCATTGCAAGCATTAACTCCCTCAATTGCTCTTGCATTTGTGCCATTGCACTCTTCATTTCAAGAAGTTTTGCCATAATAACACTTAGAAGAGAGAAGATGTCTAATATCACTCAAGACAACTAGAAGAGAGGACTTGCGGGCAAAGAATATACTAAGGACAATATCAGTTTAGAAGAGGGTAATTCGCAACTTCTAATACGCTTATATCTTATCAAGAAAAAAGGGTAATCCACTCTTAAACAAGATTAGACAAAGCTCTGATATTGTAGGTGTACTCTTGTCAATCTGTCAAGGACAAGAACTCGATGAAAAAATAATTCAGACAAGTGAGCATTCACCCAAAGAGAGGTAACAAAATATATATAAACAAGTATATTTATTGAAAGAGAAACTGGAATGGCTATTGCCGAAAGACAAGAAAACTAGAGATCCTTAAAACTAGACTAGAAGCAAGAAAGGAGTTGACAAGAGTGAAGAAGCCTTCACTCTTGTCTCTATATATACTATCTAACTAAGAGCTACGTGGCGACGTTCTATAGGACCTCCAATAGGTGTTGACTTTGTAGGGCACATGCCTTGACTTATAAGGCAAGTTTTTCTACATGTGGGCTACATAGTTAGCTTGATCTTCAAGCTAACAACATGTGTGGCACATGGCCAACTTGTTGACCACGTTTCTAATCCAAAAAGTCAATTAAAGACACCTATGAAGTCAAAGCAGCGTCTAGGAAGTTTCTAGGAAGCTTCCATATTAAATATTATAGAATTAACTTAATTTTACCTACTTTTACTTACTTCTACCTATTTCTATATGTAATTATTAGCTTATATGATTATGGCCATGACAGCCACATGTGTTGATAGCTTGAAAAACAAGCTAACTATATGGCGTCTATATAGAAAACTTGTCTTACAAGATAAAATATATGTCATATAAAGTCAACATGATATTGGACAACCTATAGAACGTTACCACATAGATCCTAAATAGATAATATATATAGAAGCAAGAGTAAAGCTTTCTTCATTCTTATGAATTCTCTTCTTGTTTTTAGTTTAATTTCAAGACTTTCTAATTTCTTTGTTCTTTGGCAATAGCCATTTCAAATTTCTTTTTAATATACATATTTTTTTATATTTGTTTGAGAAACCCACATTTGTTTATTTGCTTTCATCAAAATCTTGTCCTTCACATTATATTAGAAATATTGTCAAAGTAGAAAACTATATCCAAGATCAACTCCAAATATCAACTTTCCGCACAAAACTTCCTTTTGACATCTAATAGTCTCTGATCTTCAATTAAAACAAATTGAATGTAACTAGGGGGTATCAACTTTCACAAACTCCAAAACAGCCTATTCACTTGAACCATCAATCAATTACTTCTAATGCATGCTCACACTTTAAAGTTTAAATAACAACTATGAATCTTGAACAAAGAGTAGATGAGAGAAAACCTTGCCTTGAACTAAAACATCAAGCAACAGAAGCAAAACACAAAACAAAATATAAACAAAAACAAAAAGATACCATGACAACAATAGCATACCTATGTCAAATGTTATAAGCACCAATTGGAAATAAAAAACATCACATTTCATATATTCTAAAACTTTAAAATAACGTCTAATAATAAATTATAATATAAAAATTTGGTATTTAACTTTATTGTTTTATACAATCCACTCTTCATAGAGGAATGTAATGCATGCCACCTCCACATAATCATTCACTAATAGATGTACTATTCACTGTTTCAACAAAATAACAATCAGAATACGTTTGCTTACAATATAATAATGCAATAGTAGTCTATTAAAGTATGTGAACTGTATAGAGCAATTGTATTATATATAAATCATAAACTGAATACAAAACTCAGGCTGGAAATGAACACACTCTCATCGTATTCGGCTACACTATTTATGAGGGAGGATGAACGAGAGTCAGTCATTCTGTTGTCCTGGATTACTCCTCTACATTAGTTCCTTCTCCCCTAAGCCTTGAGCCCTGTTTGGACTGGGACACTGCACGATACACTCAGTGATCCTCCAAAATCATTCCTGCAGCATCAATCAATTCACAATTATTATATTAGAAGCAAGTGAACTTGAGAGTTTTTGATAGAAAGAATATAATACCTATATTAAAAATTGAGTGTACACTGTTATTATTCTATTGAGGGAGGTGCGACCGTTCAAGGTCTCGCCTATTTGACTAGTTGCGACGTTTCACTTAGTTTGTTCGTTATGTTCGGTTAGTCATTGTTATTGTTTCCAACACGGCCGCTTAACCAAAGCATCACGAACGGGGGGTTTCTCCTCCAAGCAGGCCAAGCATGGGTAAATGCTGGGCATGCTTCGGTGCAGTGAGGGACTTCGTGAAAATGTCCGCATGCATATTGTCTGTTGGGCAGTAGGTAAATTCGGCTTTGTGTTGAGCCATAAGTTGGCGTATGAAATGGTAGCGGATAGAAATGTGCTTTGTGCGGGAGTGAAAACGAGTGGTTGTGACTAATGCTAACGCTGATTGGTTGTCGCAGTATACACGGGTCGGCGTCTTTAGGGTGTCGGTGCAGTGAAGGTCGTGGAGGAGTTGCCGCAACCATAGAAGCTCGGACGCGGCTGTGGCCATGGCGACATACTCAGCCTCCGTGCTGGATAGGGCTGTCGTCTTTTGGCGTGTGGAGCTCCAACTGATGGCGCCTGTTGACAGAAGAAAAACGTAGCCGGATGTCGAGTGGCGTTGATCCACTTCGCCTGCCCAGTCGGCATCGCTGAAGCCGTAGAGAGGGCGCGGCACAGTAGAAGTGCGGCGGTACTCCAGATAGTGGTCGATAGTGCCGCGGAGGTACCGAAACACATGTTTACATGCACGTATATGGGCATCGCCCGGGTTGTGCATACATTGAGCAAGAACGTTGACCGTGAACGAGAGATCCGGGCGAGTGCACAAGCTGGCCCATTTCAGCGACCCCACAGCATTCGCATAGGGGAAGGCAGCAATAAGGGCAGTTTCGGCAGAGGAGGACGGACAGTCGGCCGCTGAAAGATGAGTCCCAAGGGCCAGCGGGGTCGACACAGGTTTGGAGGCGAGGAAACCGAATTCCGCAAGCTTCTGTGTGATGTACAGAGCTTGTGTGATTCGGAACCATCCGTGATCAAGATTTCGAGTGACCTGTAAACTGAGCAGGTGATGTACTTCGCCGAGATCGGAGAGTAAGAAGCGAGAGTTGAGTTGTCGCTTGATCGAATGGAGAAAGGGGAGGGAGTTCCCCGCGATGAGAGTGTCATCGACGTAGAGGGTGAGGACTGCGAAGTCAGAGCGGTTCTGTAACACATAGACATTCCCATCCGCAGCAGAATTTGTGAAGCCGAGGGTCAGTAAAAATTTGTTTATGACCGTAAACCATTCTCGGGGAGACTGTTTCGACATGTAGAGGGTCTTGAGTAAGCGGCAGACCTTGCCGGGGCGGGGGGAAGTCCCCACCTCCGGCACCCGCATGAATATTTCCTCGGAGAGAACGCCATTTAAGAAGGCTGTCCTCACGTTTATCTGATGGACATGAAGGTTCAGCTGGGCGGCAAGGGCGAGAATCAGTCGTATTGACTGAATTCTCACCACCGGGGAGAACGTCTCGTGGTAGTCCAACCCGGGAATTTGGTTAAAACCCCGGGCTACGAGACGGGCCTTGTAGCGGTCAATTTGGCCGTGGCTGTTTAATTTGAGCTTGAAAATCCACTTACAGGTGATGGGTTTTCGATCTGCAGGGAGAGTCGAAAATATCCACGTGCCGTTCATCGCATGGGAGTTTAGTTCTTCAGCTATGGCAGATTTCCAATGGTGACTGTCGGGAGACGTCATGGCTTGCGTGTAGGTCGTTGGCTCCATGGGAACCGCGGCAAGGGTTAGAAGAGTGCGCTTCGGTCGAGAGGGTCGCGGAGGAGTCTTCCGCGGCCGAAGAGAACTTGGATCATAATCTTCGGAAGGGTCTCGCGGCGGGGGTACGCCTTTGTTGGTGCGAGAAGACTTGCGAACGGGTACAGGAGAGGTTCTATGCGGGGACTCAACGGGAGAGTCAGCAACATGGTCCGTGCTGGGAGCTTGTTTGTGGTGGCCTAAATGAGGCATGAGGGCTAAGCCGGTGGGAGACCGGACGTCATGCCGCGGGGACGGTCTAGCCGGGAGGAGTGGTGGTACCTCGGGCGAGGAGGATTGTTCAAGTCGGGACTGAGCACGGGCGGAATCTGGAGCCAGGGGAAGCAAAATATGAAAATTGCTCAACCCATGGCTGGGGCCATCAGCAGCATCTGGTTCCGGAGCAGCAGACGAGAGGTGATCATCAAGAGGATTCGTGACAGATAGTGAAGGAGGACGTTGATGCTGGTCTGACGGCACCTGCGGAGCATCAGAAAGAGGGTGCTGGGGCTCACGCGTGGATACACGTGCAGGTGGAGTGGCAGGGAGCTGCGACCTGCTGGGAAGGAAGAAATGTGGGTCTTCCTGGAGTCTGGCATCGGGTGAGGGGCTGGCCTGAACAGGTTGGCGGGGAGGAGCAGGCTTCTCCTGAAGGATGACGTCCCTAGAGACGACGGTGGCGCCAGTGCGGAGGAGTTGAACCTTGTATCCCTTGCTGACTGGGCTATAGCCAAGGAATATGCAAGCCTCCGTTTTTCCATCAAGCTTGATACGGAGCGGATCAGGGATTTTGCCATAACATCGACTTCCAAATACACGAATGTGAGTGAGATCGGGCTTCTTCTTGTGCCACATCTCGAATGGAGTGGTGTGAGAAGGAATAGCCTTCGTGGGAAGTCGATTTTGTATATACGGAGCACATGTGACTGCTTCTCCCCGTGCTTCTCCCCCTGCTTCTCCCTAATACGATCTAGAGAGTTGAGCTTCATGGAGCATGCACCTTGTGGTGTAGAGGAGAGTTCGATTCTTGCATTCAGCCACACCATTTTGGCCTGGTGTATAGGATATGTTGAGTTGATGTTGAATTCTATGTGCTTCTAGGTAGTGAGCGGTGAATTGAAGTTGAATTCCATGTGCTTCCAGGTAGTGAGTACTACTTGAAGATAATTTTGAAGATAAGTACTCTCCTCCTTGATTGGAGTGGAGAGTTTTGATTTTATAGCCTGTTTGATTCTCAGCCCATGTGAAAAATTTTGAATTCATGTAGACATTTGTTCTTTTTTCATAATAGTTTTAGTACAATATATTTGGAAAAGTCGTCGATGAATGTAACATAGTATCTGTAGTTAGAGAATGTTGGAGTAGAGATGCGGCCGCTTAAGTTTGAGTGGATTAATTCGAGAGGTTGGGTGGCTCTTGTAGTTGCTTGTTTTAGAAATTTTTTGGTTGAATGTTTGCTATAGATCATGTTGTGCACATTTGGTTGGAGATCGTTTTGAGGTGGATTCTCGTGACAGTTGAGTTGGTGATGAAGTGCTTGAGGTGGTCACTACTGGGATGACCAAGCCTTTGATGCTACAAGAACTGTTGTGAGCTTGGAACTGAGGTGATAGCTTGAGTGGCTTCGATCGATGAGGCTGTAATAGGTTGTAGTGTCATAATATCGGTAGAAAAGATAGTAGCAGTAAGAGACAGTCGGTTCGGCCATGGAGGGATCTCCGGGAGGCCATAATGTCCTTGCGAGTTTGTTGTGCTGAGGTGGAGAGGAATCTATTGTGCTCCGTGGTGATGAGTAGGATTCCGAGGCTCTGGTAGTGGTAGTTGAGAGGCATGGGGGTTGAAGGCGGAAGATAACTCCACGTTGACTGTCCATTAGGCAGAGTTGTTCGTAGAGGGGAAAGACGGCGTTGGAGAGAGCTGTGGTGACCAGCATACGTGATCAGGACTAGAAAGGGTCGTTAGTGAAGGTTGCGAGATAAAAACTCTCTGATCGGTACTTGGGGTCACGAAAATAGATGGTGATTCTCCCGACCAAGTAATGGTATGTGCCACCACATTTTGGGCTGGGAATTTTGTTGATCCTAGTAGATAAAGATTATCTCGAATAGGATAGGAGGCGAGTATTGTGTTCTTACTAATAGATCACACATCTGATTTTTTATTAAGATGCCACCACCTTCGAGATTATAGTCACATACTGAGAATAGATTTTTGTGTAAATCTGGTACATATAAGGTATTAGAGAGACGAAGAATCTCGCCATTTGCCATTGAGATTTCTACTTCTCTTTGGCCATGGATGGGTAATGCTGTGCCATCGCCAAGGTATACTTTGTTGTCATCATGTAGAAATGGTTTGAAATTAATGAATTGTCGTTTATTATGTGCCAAGTGGTGGGTGGCACCCGTATCAATGAGCCATTGTGTGTCTTTGGTGGTTCCAAGCTTAGGTGATTTCGCCAAGCAAAAAGCTTGTGTAATGTAAACATGGGCATAGAAAGCGGGAGGTAATTCCTCTACTTGTTCTTGCTTCCATATTTGGTTATTTTTCTTGTTATCATGATTTGTTGTTGCTGAATTTGCAGCAACTCCTGTTTTGTGTTTGAAACACTCGGAATCCCAATGCCCCATTATCTTACAATGTGGGTAAAGAGTTGTAGGTTTGTTGTGCTGTTTTAAAAGCTTATGGTCTTTAGGATTGGATTTGTGAGGTTGCCATTTTGTCTTTCCTTTGCGTCCTACAAAGAGGGCATGTGAGTTAGAAGAAGAGCTTTTCATGGCTGTTTCTTCCTGCAAGAGGATTGAAATCAGCGTGGGGAGTGTTACAGTCCCCATTGTGCGAAGCATTTGTATCACGATGCCATACTGGGATGGCATGGACCTCATGAGAGTGAAGATTTCTATTTGAGGAGAAATGATAACTCCGACAGAAGTGCATTGTTGAAGCAGACATTTAAAGTTGTGTATATGTTGAGTTACCGATTCTCCAATTTTCATCTTTGGTATGATGAATTTTTCTTGTAGGTGGGATTGAGTGACGATGTCACCTGCGGAGTATGTATTTTCAAGGGCCAGCCATGCTTCATTGGTTGTCTTGCATGCTATGACATGAGAGAAAATTGGATTTTCTACGCAATCCCAAATTGCTGCTAAAGCAACATGATCCTTCCTTTTCAAGGTAAGGATTTCAGTTTGATTAGTTGATGGTGAAGTTGATGTTGCATTTACTCATTGAAGAAGTGTTGGTTGTGTTTCTTTTCCTGAAACTACATCCCATAAGTTCTCCATTTCAAACTTCATTTCAATCTTTTTCTTCCAGATGGAATACCACGAGCCATCAAACTTAGGCCACTTATCCATGGTAATGTTGCTTACAGTCATGTTTGAAGACAAGAAGAGGATTCGTCGGTGCTCCAACTTTCTATATAGAACGTCTTCTACAAAGCCTCCTTTTTCTGTCTGCAGTGTTTTCTTTAAATATATATCATAAAACTTTTTCAGAGCTTCCCTCTCATATCATATTAGAAGCAAGTGAACTTGAAAGTTTTTGATAAAAAGAATATATTACCTATATTAAAATTGAGTGTACACTATTATAATTATAATGAGGGAGGTGCGACCATTTAGGTCTCGCCTATTTGACTAGTTGCTACGTTTCACTTAGGTTGTTTGTTATGTTTGGTAAGTCACTGTTATTGTTACCAACAGGCACCACCCTATCGCAGGTACTGCTTCGTTAAGAATCAGCCCCTCACGGATAGGTCCAACATCTTATTCGATATATGCTTGGTTTGAGCGCCGAGCTGTTTCCATAGCAGAATTTAACTTCGCCATAGTTTCCAATTAGGAGGCATTCGTTGTGAAGATGACCGTTCTCTCTTTGGCCAACATTCTCTCAACGAACTCCACAGTTGTCATTTTGGTCTCATTCAGGACTTGGATTGCAAGCTTGTGGTGCTTGTCCCTCAAGTGAGGGTAGACTTCAAATATAAGACTTTGAACATGTAGCACAACTTCGGCGGCATATTTGAACACTCGGTCCACGAGGAATATACACGTCTGGGTGATGCTATCGATCTGTTTCTTCACCAACTGGTGCAAGACCGTGTGAGGCAGGAAGTCGGGAAGGGCCACTCCCTGATGCTCCGAGAACATCTGCCTAATCTCGTCAGTTTTGGATGGCTGGGACAGCCGCAGCCCAGATTTGCCCAGGTCTTCAGCAAATTTCGTGAATTCCTCGTGCAATCTTGCTGTGTAATGAAGAGTACAATCGTCGGGAACCAGACTGAAGTCTCCGTCCCGAACGACCTGAGTGAGCATGTTTAGCATTTCATTTTGCAGTCGTAAGAAGACCGCGACGGCCTCATTAACGCTGTCAATGCTCCTCGGAACATTGCTCATCTCCTGACGCCGCTTCTAGAGCGCTTCGTGTATTTGATCGCGGATGCGAGGTAAGCATCCCCTCACCATGTCCGATTGTATCTTGACGAGCCTTCGCGCAAGGGTGGGAATGCCAACCATGCTTCGGTCTATGTTTCTGAGGTCCGGGTGGTCATTAAATAACTCTAACTCTCGACACCTTGCCACAGCTATGCTGTCATCGGCAGGTGTGCGGTTGCGCACGCAAACATAACCGAGACCAATGCCGACGGCATCCGAGGTCACTTTCTTGAACAATCCCTCCGGCGCTTTATCTACCTTCGTGACAACCGCCAGCGTGCGCACGCCCTTTTTGTCCACAGTCTGAGAAAGCCGGATGGACTCGCAGGTGGAAAAATCAACCTCGGCTGGGAGGACGTTCAGGATTATGCTCTCCTCGGGTTTTATGTAGCGCATTATCATGTCACGAACCTCCTCGTAAATATTCTCCAGCTGACCATGAACTAGTACATGTGTAATGCCTGGGAGATCCACCATGGGAAGGTCGGGTGCGTCCGGCTTTCGGATGTGCAGGGAAATCGGAGTGTTTCTGATGTTTTTGTTGCTGCCGGCAAGGTCATCCGTAGCGGCATTGATAGCTGCTTCGATGTCGTCCTCTGAGTTGATTCTCATTTCTTTGACACTTCCGTACTCCATTAGAATTTTGGAATTCTGTTCGGAGAGGCAAGACTGGAGTCGAAGGATGAGAGGCACCCCAGTAGCAATCCCCTGCCCTCGAGGCAGCGTGATACCTGCGAGTGACTCGAGCACGCTGCTCTTCCCGCTGCTTTGATCGCCGACGACCACGATCGTTGGTATGTTCACGTTCTCCTCCGTGATACCTTGCGTTCGGAGTTTGTCCAACACATCTAGTATGGGTCGTATTTCCGAGTGGAATGAATTACGAAGTGCCTCTGGATCGTAACTTTCGATCGGGTTCAAGTTGCTCCCGCTAGAGACCACCAACATGTTGTTGATCGAGTCATTCATCGTTAATTCCGACTGTTCCGACATGATGAATGTTCTACATATATCGGACTTGGAAGGAAACTGGATTATTGCCCACTGGATTAACAAAAGAGGATCTCTGTATGACATTGTGAAGAACAAAGAACGTCGTTCCAATACGATCACACTTCGAAATCGTGGAGGTAGGATAAAATCAGCGCACAGCACAGCAAACCTCCTTAAAAAACTTGCATCGAAGGCCACACAATGACCATCCAATTGTGAGGTGCACAGCTCACGTAAGCTGCCGTTTCTGCGGCCAGGTTTGGCAATTCCAAAACGGAACTGGCATCACAGGGCAGACAGGGCCACTTTCTGCATTTTCTTAGCCAGTTGTGTGCCAAGGCTACCAGAGCTGGAGTAATATCCAAGTTAATCTAGTTGACTACAGCTGCGACGGACACCGCACCATCAGCAGGGAGAGGACACAAGTTGACCTGCCTGAAGACATATGACATGGCTGAGACGAATAGTTGTTTCTATCCCCTCTGATCATCAGTGGAGCATCTACTTGCTTGAGTTTCCGTGGCCCAGTATTTGTCTAGAAATTATCCACCGCGGAAACAAAAGTCGAGAAATACCCCACCATTGGGGTCGACTAACCACTGGTACTGTGCTACATGCACACAGAGATGAATCAGAATGGGCGACAATGTCTATACTAGTCTCGGTAAGAAGGTGAACCTGATGTCACAAGGCGGTTCTGCAAAGGAAAACCTCGAAATCGCAACCTCGCTGACGGTCAGTGAACTATCGTTGCAGGAGATTTGTTCGCACAAGCCCCTCGCTGCTGATTCTCCAAAGTCTACTGATCAGTTCAACTCGGATGCAGCTTTCCTTCCAGTCAGCTATCGTCTCGGAGAGAACACGTCGCGAGAGAGAGTCCCAGATGATGAACAAGGAGGTTCAGCGCTAGTCAAATACTACTGTGCAAAGGAATATCACTCGCTTCGGCCTGAGTGGTGTTCCGAATTGAGATTGTTTCCAACGGATGACTTGGCGTGACATGCTGCTGGCTATATATAGTGGCTCCGAATGTCCTACCGCAGTAGTGGATCTTATTGCCTTTTACGGTGCAGTTGGGCATTTGTAACAGGGTGGCTAAGAACTAGATCTGTTCGTTTCCATCACAGCTGGATAACACGCAGAAGAGGAAGTGCGTCATTTCCAACAATTCCTCTCGAATGTACTTCCTCTTCACAGAAGGATATCTCGAGTTATTTCTATTCACTGAGTGCGCGCATACCCATCGCAGTAACTAATTTTAGTT
This sequence comes from Physcomitrium patens, assembly GCF_059467195.1. Lineage (NCBI taxonomy): Eukaryota > Viridiplantae > Streptophyta > Bryopsida > Funariales > Funariaceae > Physcomitrium > Physcomitrium patens. The sequence goes on along the minus strand of NC_143416.1, from coordinate 11,124,206 downwards.
CCGTACCCATCGTACTAACTAACCAACTAATTAACTAACGCCCTGCTGATTGTGCGGTGTCCGTCGCAGCTGTAGTCAACTAGATTAACTTGGATATTACTCCAGCTCTGGTAGCCTTGGCACACAACTGGCTAAGAAAATGCAGAAAGTGGCCCTGTCTGCCCTGTGATGCCAGTTCCGTTTTGGAATTGCCAAACCTGGCCGCAGAAACGGCAGCTTACGTGAGCTGTGCACCTCACAATTGGATGGTCATTGTGTGGCCTTCGATGCAAGTTTTTTAAGGAGGTTTGCTGTGCTGTGCGCTGATTTTATCCTACCTCCACGATTTCGAAGTGTGATCGTATTGGAACGACGTTCTTTGTTCTTCACAATGTCATACAGAGATCCTCTTTTGTTAATCCAGTGGGCAATAATCCAGTTTCCTTCCAAGTCCGATATATGTAGAACATTCATCATGTCGGAACAGTCGGAATTAACGATGAATGACTCGATCAACAACATGTTGGTGGTCTCTAGCGGGAGCAACTTGAACCCGATCGAAAGTTACGATCCAGAGGCACTTCGTAATTCATTCCACTCGGAAATACGACCCATACTAGATGTGTTGGACAAACTCCGAACGCAAGGTATCACGGAGGAGAACGTGAACATACCAACGATCGTGGTCGTCGGCGATCAAAGCAGCGGGAAGAGCAGCGTGCTCGAGTCACTCGCAGGTATCACGCTGCCTCGAGGGCAGGGGATTGCTACTGGGGTGCCTCTCATCCTTCGACTCCAGTCTTGCCTCTCCGAACAGAATTCCAAAATTCTAATGGAGTACGGAAGTGTCAAAGAAATGAGAATCAACTCAGAGGACGACATCGAAGCAGCTATCAATGCCGCTACGGATGACCTTGCCGGCAGCAACAAAAACATCAGAAACACTCCGATTTCCCTGCACATCCGAAAGCCGGACGCACCCGACCTTCCCATGGTGGATCTCCCAGGCATTACACATGTACTAGTTCATGGTCAGCTGGAGAATATTTACGAGGAGGTTCGTGACATGATAATGCGCTACATAAAACCCGAGGAGAGCATAATCCTGAACGTCCTCCCAGCCGAGGTTGATTTTTCCACCTGCGAGTCCATCCGGCTTTCTCAGACTGTGGACAAAAAGGGCGTGCGCACGCTGGCGGTTGTCACGAAGGTAGATAAAGCGCCGGAGGGATTGTTCAAGAAAGTGACCTCGGATGCCGTCGGCATTGGTCTCGGTTATGTTTGCGTGCGCAACCGCACACCTGCCGATGACAGCATAGCTGTGGCAAGGTGTCGAGAGTTAGAGTTATTTAATGACCACCCGGACCTCAGAAACATAGACCGAAGCATGGTTGGCATTCCCACCCTTGCGCGAAGGCTCGTCAAGATACAATCGGACATGGTGAGGGGATGCTTACCTCGCATCCGCGATCAAATACACGAAGCGCTCTAGAAGCGGCGTCAGGAGATGAGCAATGTTCCGAGGAGCATTGACAGCGTTAATGAGGCCGTCGCGGTCTTCTTACGACTGCAAAATGAAATGCTAAACATGCTCACTCAGGTCGTTCGGGACGGAGACTTCAGTCTGGTTCCCGACGATTGTACTCTTCATTACACAGCAAGATTGCACGAGGAATTCACGAAATTTGCTGAAGACCTGGGCAAATCTGGGCTGCGGCTGTCCCAGCCATCCAAAACTGACGAGATTAGGCAGATGTTCTCGGAGCATCAGGGAGTGGCCCTTCCCGACTTCCTGCCTCACACGGTCTTGCACCAGTTGGTGAAGAAACAGATCGATAGCATCACCCAGACGTGTATATTCCTCGTGGACCGAGTGTTCAAATATGCCGCCGAAGTTGTGCTACATGTTCAAAGTCTTATATTTGAAGTCTACCCTCACTTGAGGGACAAGCACCACAAGCTTGCAATCCAAGTCCTGAATGAGACCAAAATGACAACTGTGGAGTTCGTTGAGAGAATGTTGGCCAAAGAGAGAACGGTCATCTTCACAACGAATGCCTCCTAATTGGAAACTATGGCGAAGGTAAATTCTGCTGTGGAAACAGCTCGGCGCTCAAACCAAGCATATATCGAATAAGATGTTGGACCTATCCGTGAGGGGCTGATTCTTAACGAAGCAGTAATTGCGACAGGGTGGTACCGAGAGGCATGGAAAATGAAGGTCCGCATTGCAGCGTATTCAAAAATTATGCACGAACGCCTCGCAGACGAGATACCCTTGGAAATTCGCTACGCACTGTAGAGGACGATAGTGAATCGCCTTCAGGAGCTAACGATGATGCAAGAATTCTCGTCCCCGGAAGAGTTAGGGACTCTCATGCAGCAAGACTCGAAAATCATCGGCCGTCGCGTCCGGTTGCAGCAGCGCATCGATACTTTGGAGAAGAGTCTAATGCTTGTATCAGGAATGATTGCAGCTTGATTGATGCTGCAGGAATGATTTTGGAGGATCACTGAGTGTATCGTGCAGTGTCCCAGTCCAAACAGGGCTCAGGGCTTGGGGGAGAAGGAACGAATGTGGAGGAGTAATCCAGGACAACAGAATGACTGACTCTCGTTCATCCTCCCTCATAAATAGTGTTGCAGAATACGATGAGAGTGTGTTCATTTCCAGCCTGAGTTTTGTATTCAGTTTATGATTTATATATAATACAATGGCTCATGTACAGTTCACATACTTTAATAGACTACTATTGCATTATTATATTATAAGCAAATGTATGCCGATTGTTATTTTGTTCAAACAGTGAATAGAACATTTATTAGTGAATGATTATGTGGAGGTGGCATGCATTATATTTCTCTATGAAGAGTGGATTGTATAAAAAAATAAAGTTAAATACCAAATTTTTATATTATAATTTATTATTAGACATTTTTTTAAAGTTTTAGAATATATGAAATGTGATGTTTTTTTATTTCCAATTGGTGCTTATAACATCTGACATAGGTATGCCGTTGTTGTCATGGTATCTTTTTGTTTTTGTTTATATTTTTTTTTGTGTATTGCCTTTGTTGCTTTATGTTTTAGTTCAAGGCAAGGTTTTCTCCCATTTACTCTTTATTCAAGATTTATAGTTGTTATTTAAACTTTAAAGTGTGAGCATGCATTAGAAGTAATTGATTGATGGTTCAAGTGAGTAGGCTATTTTGGAGCTTGTGAGAGTTGATATCTTTGGTTACATTTTGTTATTTTATATTTTTATATTGTAAGTAATTTTATTTTGATTGTTATCTTGTTCAAATAGTGAATAGAATATTTATTAATGAATAATTTTGCAGAAGTGGTATACATTATATTCTTGTATGAAGAATGGATTCTATTTGATAATAATATTAAATATCAATTTTTTATATTATATTTTATTATTAGATATTTGATAAAAAATTAGAATATGTGAAATGTGATTTTTTTTATTTCCAATTGGTGCTTGCAACATCTGACATGAATACATTGTAATATTTATAGTATCCTTTCATTTATTTATGTATTTATTTCTTTATTTATTTTTATTTATTGCTTATGCTCTTGATGAATTACTTCAAAATATAGTTTTCTTGCATCTGTTTTTTATTAGTAATTGATATTTCTTATTAAACTGTGGATTTTGAGTAGGCATGTGTAGTAGTTAGTTGATGCTTCTAGTAAGTAGATTGTTTTGGAATTTGTGAAAGTTTATACCCTTAGTTACATTCAATTTTTTTAAGTTGAGGATCAGAGGCCTTTGGATGTGAAAAGGAGGTTTTGTGCATAGTAGAGACATTTTGAGTTACTCTTGGATGAAGATTTCTATTTTCATGATATTACTAATACAAGTTCTAAAGAATCTTTGTATGCTTTAACTCATCACTATATTCAATCCCTTGGCTATATTTTCTTATAGTGTCTTTTAGTCCTCGAGGGTATATTAAGAAGTTCGTAATATCAGTGTTTTATTACTTGTATTCTTGCTTGAGAACATATGAAGTACCAATCTATGGATGGTTAGTAGAAATGCAAGAACAATCCTACCAAGTCTAATAGAATCTTAAATAATCTTAAGTAGAGCTTAATAATCCTGATCAAACTTTGATTAATCCAAAAAACTAAAATAAAATAAAATAAAATAAATATATATATATATTAAATAAATAAATAAATAAATCTTTTAAATTATTAAAAATAAAAACTGTAATATGATCTTAATTGAAATTCTAATTGAATCTTAATCAAATCTTAGGTCAAATCCTAGGTCAAACTTTAATTAAAATCCTAATTGAACGTCAACCAAATCTTAGGTCAAATCCTAATAAAATCCTAATGAAAACCTTAATTAAACCTTATACAAATCTTAAGTTAAGCCTTTATGAAATTCTAAATTCTTAATAAATCCTAGATAAGTTCTTGTTGAAATCCTAAACAAACCTTAGATTAAATCCAAAATCAAACCTTAATCAAATCTGAGATCTTAAATAAATTATTAACTATTCTATAGCAAATGGAATATCAACAATTAATAATCAAACCATTGATATCAACTCAAAATTTGCATACTTCTTAATTTCTTAGTTATAAACAAGCATAAAAAAGATGAAATCAATCGCACTTACAAATTGAACAAAATGCATGAAATGCTCATGAAAAGCAAGTTGCCATGTATCAATGTCTTAATAAGTTGATGATGGTTGCACAAAAGAAGAGCTTTGGTAAAGAGATCAACAAGGTTATTTTTAGATTCAATTTTCTTTATAATAAGTGCTTAATCAATAAGCAAGTCATGGGTATAATTAAAATATTTTGGACCAATTTACTTTGTTCTATTGCCTTTGGTGAAACCGACTTGCATCTATGTAACATAAATACTATTGTCTTTATGTAACATAGTTGGAGAATCATCATATAAAAGTCCACAAGTTTTTTGAATGAGTTTATGGATTGATCACAAGTAAGTATATTCTTGAGATGCTTCATGTAAGGCAATAATTTTTACATGATTGGATAAAGTTACAATTATATTTTGTTTTACTGATTTCCATAATATTATAGTTTTATGTCTTAAGAATACATAGCCTATTTGAGATTTAGATATTGCAATATCAGATTTATATCTCATATCACAATATCTAATCAAATTTGGATCTATAAATTATATGAAATATATTTTCAAGTTTTCAGTATCTTTTAAATAACATAATAAATATTTGATGCTATTCTAATGTCATAGAGTTGGACATACACTGTATCTTACAAGAATACTAACTATAAATATAATATTTGATCTTATAGATGTTGCTAAATATAAAAGTGCTCCAATTGCTACAAAGTATAGATATTAATCTTCTAATATTTCTTATTCTTCTTTGCATGGATAGTATGAATTATGACCATCACAATCATGTCCAACTGTTGATATTGATGATTGACAAGCATCAATCATCTTGAATCTCTACAAAAAATTTCTTATATACATTAGTTGGTAGAAAAAAATGCTACCATTTGTAAAATGCTTAACTTGTTGAATAAACCTTTAGGCAATAAGACAAGCTTTATAGTGAGTTGTTTGATCTTTGACATCGCGCTTGTATATTAATACCATCTTATATTCTACATGGCTATATGTAAGAGTGTCTACAATTGAACCAAAGACTTTTTTCTTATGTAAAGAAGTATACTCCTCCTCGATGGAATTTTTCTATTTTAATAAGTAAGAGTGATATATTGCTTCTTTGATAGTTTAAAGTTAAGGATCTTTTTCTTCATAAGAAAGATTTTTTGCAATCATAGATGCAAATGATTCAATTATTGTAATAGATGGTCTATCCCAAATGTCATTTGTAGCACAATATATATATATATATATATATATATATATATATATATATAATAGATAATTTTGTATTCAACTTCATTTTATTCCTTCCAATATGAAGATTTCCTATTGCATGAAGTGAAGATATAATTTGCATGGACATATCATCATTAATTGATGGTTTTGTAGGTTTAGTAAAAATTTCTATAGAAACAATATTAAAACCAATGCATGTTATAGCCTTCTTTTTACATGGTTGCTCATCTAGTCCATAAGTCTTTTTATTTTTTGATATTATAAACTTAGATATATTAATTAGTGATATTATAATCTAAGCATGTACATTCAAAACTTCATTAATTTGAATTTTTGTAATCTAAAGCATATCATTCAAACCATTAGATGTTTCATCTACAATCCATTGTTATATTAGGTATTGTTTTGTTTAAAAATACATCAGGTATTTGGTTGTAGAAGGTGAGGTTGTATTTTACAAGTATCTAAAAATCTTAATATGTTTCACCCTTATAAGAAGAATGTAATTTTAATTTTAATTCAAAGTGCTTAAATCCAATAAAAAGTTCTCAAAAACACTCTTTATAGTAATCTCAACCATATATAATCTCCAATTACTTTATTACTTTTATAATTAGATAATTTTGATTTTTCTTTACAAATCCAAATTCTAATTACTAAGCTTTAGTGAGCTGTAGTTCTTAATCTAAATATCTACTTAGAACAAAATTTTGCACAAAAATACCATTTTAAGTCTTCTATGTATTCAAAAGAATTCACTCCAATCTAACTTGAAAATCATGAGAAAACGTCCAAAAACCACAGTGATGTTACTTGGCTGCTAACTTGAAAGTTAATGCAAATATTCTAGTAGTGATTTTTCCTTCTCCAACCATTAACTTCAACTTAAAATTTGTATATAGCTTGATCTTTAAGCCTTCTAATACTATGCCAAATTTTAAATACTATAGAATTAACTTATTTTTATCTACTTTTACTTACTTCTACATATTTATATATATAATTACTGGCTTACATGAGTATGTTCGTGACATTACCCCCCCTTCTAGGGACAAGTTCCACGAGGAGTGGTCATCATATGTTGAAGAAATCTATGATGTGACAAATTGTATTCGCTACATACTCTGATCTTTGTTCTCTTCGAAGATGATTGATAGGGCCTCTCAACCATCGGTAATGTCCTATACCAGGGTGGAAAGATCACTCAATTATTTGTTCATTATTGAGGCCTTCTGTCACGGACACAGAAATACAGGTTTGAGATCTAACAAGAAGTTCAAGAAGAACAGGCAAAAACTAGATTAATCAGATGAATACAAGAACAACACCAGAGAGGTGAGCTAGAGCTCCAAGAGATGTGTTGTCGAGACTGAAGAACTCTTTAGCCTCGATTCCAATATATACTCCTATTTAGAAAGCTTCTCAAGCAACTTCTATCAACTAAGAAGCTTCTCAAGTGACTTCCACCAACTAGGAAGCTTCTTAAGCAACTTCCATCAATTAAGAAGCTTCTCAAGCAACTTCCACCAATTAGGAAGCTTTTAGAAGGTTCCAGAGACTTGCTTCTAGAAGGTTCTAGTAACTTGTCTCTAGAAGGTTCTAAGGACTATGTCCCTAATATCACCCCCTCCTTTAGCTTCGAGGTCTCTAAGAAGCAATATTATTGTTAATCAGTACCAATACAAGAAAATGAAGATCTGTCGCATAACGTCTGCTATGAACTCCAACTCTTGTTTACGAGACAAGTGATTCATCAGCCCTTGAAGCCAACGGTAGTGGCCCATGCCTTCGACTTTTGACCAAGCATGAACTTCTGTGTCCTCATTGTGAAATTGTCCTGCAAACACGCCTTCTGGCTGACCATCGTAAGCAGGCTCGAACTCAAATACAATCACTAGTGATCGGTTACTCGGTATCCTCCGTCGTCATCATGGTATAGGCGGTTCTTCATCTCGGGGTCACCTTCGTGAGCTAGTCGGTTGAGATAATCTGACTGGCATAGTATCTATCTCTTGGCTATCCATATCAGAAGGCTATTGAAAAAATTCTACTTTATCAACTACGAGTTTTAGTGGTGCTCTCCCCCTTTCTTATATTCTTGGGTGAGCAAGCTTCAGAAGGAAGCTATCGTTGAACCGACTTAGATTTATGAAGATGTTGTTGATGAAACTCCTGTACCTTTTGCGGCGCATTGGCAAGATTTTCAGCTAGTTCTCACGTTCGTTCATTAATGTTGTGGCCGCACCAATGAACCAGATACTCCAACTTGCTCCACCTTTACCATGAATCCAACACCTTTTTGACCTCGTATTCCTCATGGTTCTTGATCTCAATACTAGGTGGAAGACATTGCACTCTTTCAGGAAAGGACGACTCTCGATAAGGCTCCAACAGAGAAACATGAAAGACTGGATGTACCTTTATAGAAGCCGATAATTCCAGATGGTACACCACCGGATTGATTTGCTTCTGGATGATAAATGGTCCCAATCTTCGATAGTCCAACTTATCACATGGTCGCTTGGTCTTGATATTCCGTCGAAGAAGCCATGTTTTATCTCCAATTTTGAAAGTAGGTGCTTAATTCTAAAATCTATCTACAGACGCCTTGTAGGATTCTTGAGCGGATTGTAATTGAAGCTTCAATGTAGTTTGAAGCTCTGATAGTTGCTTCACAAATCCTTCAGCTGCTGGATTGTTATTTGTTGACGGACTCAATAAATCAAGCTTCGGATGATATCCATAGTTAGAAAAGAATGGTGTGTATTGAGTCGACACATGGAGGGTATTGTTATATGCAAACTCGGCTAGCGGTAGATATGCAATCCAATCGTCTTACTGATAGTTGATGCTGCATCGTAAGTATTGTTCCAAGACTTGGTTCACCCGTTCCGTTTGGCCGACAGTTTGAGGATAAAAAGCCGAAGAAAGCTTAATATCCGCCTTCAGTATTTGAAAAAGAGATCTCCAAAACTTTGATACGAATTGGGTTCCTCGATCTGATACGATATCATTTGGTAGTCCATGATATCGATATACATTATCGAGGAAGAACCTTGCTGTGACTTCACTGGACGATGTCTTCTTGCAAGGGACAAAGTGCGCCATCTTTGTAAGCCGATCTACCACGACAAAAATGCTGTCAAATGAGTTTGATGATGGCAGGTCCATGATGAAGTCCATGGAAACTAAAGACCATGGTCGATGTGGAATCGGCAATGGCTGTAGAAGTCCATAAGGGTGATGTCGAGGATTCTTGGATCTTGAACAAATGTCGTAGGAGAGGAAAAAATCTTTCACATCCTTTCACATTTGTGGCCACCAAAAATCTCGAGAAATAAGCTCCAAGGACTTGTTGAATCCAAAATATCCCGCATCTGGAAAATCGTGGCGAGATTGAAGAACTCGGAGTCGTGCTGGTCCTTTTGGAATATACAACCGCTCCTCACAGTATAAAAGATCTCTCTCCACCTTGAACTTGTCGTCATTGGCATACTGCTTGATATCAATGGCTACTGGATCTTCAATGGTCACGGCACGTATCTGGTTCAGGAAGTCAACATCAATTGGCACAATAGTAGCGCAAAGCCAAAATTGCTCTAGCTTCAATAATGTTGTACATTATTGATCAAACGCTGCTTTTCCAGCCTTTGGTACAAGATACGATCTCCTCGATAAGGTATCGGATAGTTCTTGCTGCTTTCCACATTGATAAGTGATAACAAAATCAAACCTAGACAGCAACATACTCCACCGAGCTTGACGTCGATTTAGAACTCGAGTCGACATGAAATACTCCAAATTCTTGTGATCTGAGTATACGATCACTGGATGTGCAGCTCCTTCAAGAAAGTAACACCATTCTTGGAAAGAATCCTTTATAGCAAGGAGTTTCTTATCGTGGATCTCATAATTGATTTCAGCAGTAGAGAACTTTTGAGAATAGAATGCAACTGGATGGAGCTTCTTGTCTTCTCCCAATTGTGAAAGTACAGCTCCCAAAGTAAAATCCGGAGCATCAGTTTCTAAATAGAATGCCTTTGTAAAGTCTGGATGTACCAAGATTGGAATCGTAGTAAATGCCGTCTTCAGGTCTTGAAATACCTTCTCTGCTAGAAGTTCCTATTCTAGCTTATCCTTGCATGTCAATCGAGTAAGAGGAGCAGCAACTTCAGAGTAATTCTTGATGAAGATCCGATAGAAGTTAGCAATACCAAGAAAGTATTATATGTCTCTAACCGTCTTCGAAATCTCCCAGGACACGATTGCTTCCACCTTCTTAGGGTCCATCTTCAAGCCTTCCGTAGTCGCAATGAACCCCAAAAACTCTATCTCCATTTGGTGAAATAACACTTTTCCAACTTGGCATATAGTCCTCGCTTGCATAGTTTCTCCAAGACCAAACGAACGTACTTTTCATGCTCTTCTTCATTTTTGGAGAATATCAGAATATCATCCAAGTAGATGACAACAAAATCGTCAAGGTGCTCTCGAAAAATTTCATTCATCATATGTTAGAAGACTGTTGGAGCATTGGTAAGACCAAAGGGCATGACATTATACTCAAAATGGCCATACCTTGTACGGAATGCTGTCTTTCACTCATCTCCTTCCTTGATTCGTACGAGGTTGTAAGCTCCCCTTAGATCAATTTTTGTAAAGATCCTTGTACGTCCAAGTTGTTCTAAGAGACCGGAAATTAAGGGTAATGGGTAACGATTCTTCTTTGTTATCTTGTTGAGGCCTCGATAGTCCATGCACATCCGTAATGAGCCATCTTTCTTCTTCACAGATAAGATGGGTGCCCCAATTGACGATTTTGAATAACAGATGAAGTTCTTGGTTAGATTCTCGTCGATCTACTTCTGCAACTCCGCCAACTCCCTCTGCGATAGATTGTAAATTGGGCCAAAAGGTAGTTGTGCTCTTTCTTGCAAGTCTATGGTGCAGTCATATGGTCAGTGTTTTAGTAGCATGTCGGCATTCTTCTTTTGAAACACGTCTTTAAAATCTTTATATTGCTCCGGTATACTTGCTGTTGAGATATTTCACTGGGCATCCTTGTTTTCTTGAACAAATACGCCCCTGGTCTTGACAATACGTCAATTTTGCTTCTTGGGGCAATTTCCAACTTTGTGGTCTTCTTCACCGCAATATAAGCATAGACCTTCTTCCATACACCACTTTTTTTCTTCTAGAGTAAGGAATTTGACACGTACCGCATCAATTTGCATGTCTTCTACCTCTGAATGTGAATTCATGCTGCTTGTTGACATAGTTGGAGCTTGGCAAACTATATGTTGTCTTGAGCGTTGATCTTGGTGACGTTGGAATAGGCAATTATCACACTTCATAGCTTGGCTAATAGCTTTGTTGAGCATTCGCGGATCAGGAAGAGTTAACAGCAAATCCTTCACATCGTCTCTTAAACCCCAATAGAATTGACTCATCAATGCTTCTTCATCATAATTGATGTCACATGCTAGTTGCATGAAATCCGATGCATAGACTGATGTAGAGCATATTCCTTGTCGTAATGATCGGATCTTTGTTGTAGCCCATCGAACCTTGTCGTGTTTACCAAATGCTTCCGCAAACGCCTCGAAAAAGGTTTCAAAGTTGTTTAGTATGGATGATCATTTCTCAAACAAAGGAGCAAACCATGATAGAGCTTGCCCTATAAGTAAGGTTCCAACAAGTCCAACACGAGATTCTTCCGTTGGATAGCGTTCGGACTGTAAAACTGTTATCAACCTGATTTGATTGACGAATCCTTGAAACTTGGAACACGTACCATCAAACTTGTTTGGAAGGTTAACTCGGGGCTCCTTATGTTATAGAACCAGCGGTGCTTGTCGAACTTGAGGCAAAATTGCTTCTCCAAGTGCAGAAGTTTGAGGCTGATATAACCTAGATTGTGCCATCCCAGATGCTCCATCATTATGAAGCCTTGCCACGACTCCTTCAATCTCTGCAGTTCTTTGTGATAACGTTGCGAGAACATTCATGATAGCATCTAACTTGGACTCCAAACTTTCCGTCATACTAATATCTTGGTCTCCGGCCATTCTAAGAGAAGGACAGAAATGACTCTACAAGAAGACAATATTGGTTTAGAGGAGGGTATTCCGCAACCTCTAAAATGCCTTAAGAGCTTCAAGAAAAGGAGTAATCCACTCTCTCTAAGAAGAATAAGACTCCAATATTGTAAGAAAAGAAATATCAATTTAGACAAGGGTAATCCGCAACCTCTAAAATGCTAGTACACCTTCAAGCAGAGGGATAATCCACACTCTAACGAGGAAGAAACTAGCTCTGATATCTGAGGTGAGTTCAGTCTTGACAAATTGTCACGGACACAGAAATACAGGTTCAAGATCTAAGAAGAAGTTCAAGAAGAATTGGCAAGAACTAGATTAATTAGATGAATACAAGAACAATACTAGAGAGGTGACCTAAAGCTCCAAGAGATGTGTTGTCGAGATTGAAGAACTCTTTAGCCTCGATTCCAATATATACTCCTATTTAGGAAGCTTCTCAAGCTACTTCTACTAACTAGGAAGCTTCTCAAGCGACTTCTACCAACTAGGAAGCTTCTTAAGCAACTTCCACTAACTAGGAAGCTTTTCAAGCAACTTCCACCAACTAAGAAGCTTCTAGAAGGTTTCAGAGACTTGCTTCTAGAAGGTTCTAGAAACTTGTCTCTAGAAGGTTCTAAGGACTATGTCCCTAACACCTTCATAACTTTCTTTCAATAGAACATTTGGAACACCATCAGGAGTTGTTTCTACCTCTAATAAAATCACCAAACATTGGGAGTCCCTTCCCAAGTCGTGATACCAAACGCATTGTATCTCACCATCTATTCGAGGAAGAACATGTCGTTCTTGAAGATCTTCATCTCCTAAGCGTTACAAATATAAAGAAGTTACAAACAAGGATTGAAAGTAGAATGTTATCTTGCTTAGATGTTGTTTCTTTTATAAAGAAGGTTTTTATCTTGATTTTGATAGATTTCGTCGATGAAAAGCCTCCATCACCTTTGTTGTATTTACAAGATTCTTTACAGGCTCTCATGTGTATTTACTAATATCATATCCACACCAATGGACAAGATATTCTAATTTATTTTGACGCCACCTTGAATCTAAGACTTCTTTTATTTCAAATTCTTCATTATTATCTACTACTAAAGGAGGAGGTAGAGCTTGTCATCTTCTTGGTATGTCCACTGTCTTGTCTGGTTTACGAAGAGATATGTAAAATACTGGATGGATTTTCACTAACTTCAATAGATGTAAATACTATGTAGCTGGATTGATTTATACAGAAATAGAAAATGGTCCAAGCCTTCGATAGTCCAACTTGTCACAAGGTTGAATGGTCTTAATATTGCAACAAAGTAGCCATACCTTATCACCCAATTGGAATGGTGGTTGTTCCTTTTAATAGACATCCGCATTGACCTTTTTCTTGTTCTTGAGCTTCTTTTAACTATGCCTTCATCATTGCATGTAGCTCTGATAAATGAATTGTCAAATCTTTAGCAGCAAGATTATCAACTTTTGAAAAGTCAAAAGTATCAAGTCGTGGATGATAACCATAATTAGTAAAGAAAGATATTTGTTTTGTAGAAAAATGTATCGTATTATTGTAAGCAAACTCTGCCAATGGTAAAAGAGTTGTCCAATTATCTTGTTGGTAGTTAATGGTACATCTTAAATACTGCTCCAAAACTTAATTAACATGCTCTGTTTGTCCATCAGTTTGAGGATGGAATATCAAAGATAGTTTTATATCCACTTTTAAAATCTTGAAAAGAATCTGCCAAAATCTTGATATAAATTGAGTTCCTCTATCTGATATAATATCTTTGGATAATCTATGATAGTGATAGATATTGTCAAGAAAGAACTTAGCTGTTTTTTCACTTGTGATAGATTTTGTACATGGTATAAAATGTGCCATCTTGGTAAAACGATCTACTATCACGAATATAGAATCATAAGAACCTGAGATTGGAAGATCCATGATGAAGTCCATAGAAACAGAAGATTATGGTTGTTCTAGAATGGATAATGGCTGAAGAAGTTCAAAAGATCGATGACAAGGAGTTTTTGATCTTGAACAAACATCACATGATTGTACAAAATCTTTGACTACTTTCTATATTTGAGGCCACCAAAAATCCCTAGATATCAGCTCCAAAGTCTTATTGTATCCAAAATGTCCTGCTATTGGGAAGTCGTGACAAGCTTGAAGAACACGTAAATGTGCTTCTCCTTTTGGAACATATAGGCATCCTTCAAAATAGAGTAGGTTGTTCTTGAACTCAAATTTAGAGAAATCATGAGATTTACTACTTGATTAACTACAGTGTTAGTTATACTTTTAGAGAAAGTAAGAGTTCAAAAAATCCAATCTATTTGAGGGTTGTATTTTTTTAATCACGATAAACCTAAAATGATTGGATTAGATGGAGATCTAATGATATTAAATACTACAAAGCTATTATGATCGTTGATTATTACTTCTATAGGAAGGGTTTTGTGAATAATATCTCTAGAAGACAATGGACGACCATCTATGATTTCTACATAAACAGGTTTAGTTTTCTTTACTTAAGATATGCTATGTCTTTTAGTGAATTTTTCATCTAAGAAATAGGCTAAGGCTCTTGAATCTAACAAGGTACAGGCTTTGTAATATTTAGGTCCTAAAATAATATTTAATATAAAACAAGGAGAAGGTTCTGAGGAGAGAATAGGACCTTTACTAGATGTTGTGTAGGGTTCCAACCGCATGGTTTCTATTGTAGTTGGATAAATTCGTTTTTTGACATATTGTCTTCTTTGACAACCATACTCCTTATTTATTAGTTGCATCATTTCTTTGGATAATGTTGAGCAGTATATTTTGGTTCTCCACAATATTAACATAATCTTTTTTGACAAGGACAAGTCTTTTCTTGTTCAGTAAGAAGTTTGAAACATATTGCATTGATTTGCATATCTTTTAGTTCTGAAGATATGTATTGAGAAGACGTAGGTGTTGCCATTGAATTGTAATAATATTGAGGGCTACTTATATGACTCTCAGATCGAAATTCAAAAAGTCGATTGTCTTATTTTACAGCAAAATCAATTGCTTGACTCAATGTTTGAGGATCGGATAAATTAAGCATCAATTTTTTTACCTCATATTATAGTTCATAAAAGAATTGGTTAATGAGTGTAGCATCATCCCACTTGGTATCAATCGCAAGTTGTGGAAATTATAAAGCATATGTTGTTACAAATCGATTTTCTTATCACAAGATATGGATCTTATTTGTTGCAATACAAACTGTATCATGTTCTTCATATATAGATCAAAATTCCATCAAGAAAGCTTCTAAATTATCCAATATTGGATCTTATCATTCAAGAAAAGATGAAAACCATGATAATGCAGAATTGAAAAGTAGTGTTCCAATAAACCTGACTTGTGATCCTAGAGTTAGATAGCTTTGGAGTTGAAGTTTGATTGTCAATTGTACTTGATTAATGAATGCTTGAAACTATGATCTCGTACCATCAAATTTCTCAAATAAGGTAATTCTTGATTCTCTAGTATTTGAATGGTATTCCACCATGGGAGAAGGGGCATAATTTGATATAGATTATGAGGCAGCTCTGACCATCTCTACATCTCCAATTTCTATATATTTGTTCCTCCTTCTATTGGTGAATTAAGTTGATGCATCACAAGTATTAATTGCCTCACTTGTTCTTACATTTGTATTATTACACTCTTCAATTCGACAAGCTCTGCCATGATAACACCTAGAAAAAAAAATGTCTAATATTGCTCAAGACAAATAAGAGAACAGATTTGAGAACAAAGAAAATACTAAAAATAATATCAGTTTAAAAGAGGGTAATCCACAACTCTTAATACGCTTATGATTTATCAAGAAAAAGGGCTAATCCACTCTTAATCAAGAAAGGACAAAGCTCTTATATTGTAAGTGTACTCTTATCAATTTGTCAAGGATAAGAACTCGATGAAAAAGTAATTTAGACAAGTGAGCCTTCACTCAAAGAAAGGTAACAAAATATAAATAAACAAGTATGTATATTGAAAGAAAAATTGGAATGGCTATTGCCAAAGACTAAAAAATATGAAAACTCTTGAAACTAGATTGGAAGCAAGAAAAGAGTTGACAAGAGTGAAGAAGACTTTACTCTTATCTTTATATATACTATCTAACTTGGGACTATGCAACGATGTTCTATAGGATCTTCAATATGTGTTGACTTTGTAGGACACATGCCTTAACTTACAAGGCAAGTTTTTTTACATATGGGCCACATTGTTAGCTTGGTCTTCAAGCTAACAACATGTGTGGTACATGGCCAACTTGTTGACGATGTTTTTAATCCAAAAAGTCAATTAAAGACACCTATAAAGTCAAAGTAGTATCTATAAAGCTTCTAGAAAGCTTTCATACCAAATACTATAGAATTAAATTATTTTTATCTATTTTTACTTACTTCTACCTATTTATATATGTAAATACTAGCTTACATGAGTATGTCCATGACACATACCATCCAACTCCCTTGATGAATATGTGGTATTATTATGAATTTTTACTACCACATATAGTCTAAATCAATATTTTGAAAACTTTTACAAAAACCTATGTTATTTATTTAGATTGTTGTCATAAAAGAGTACTCAATTATCTTCTTCAATTACTCTAGGCCTCAATCGATGTTACTTATTAAATTGAATCTTATTTCCTAACTTTGTCTTTTTCAATCTTTTTAATGATAGTTCCATATCTTTTGATCTTTGTTTAAGTTGCCGAATTCTAATAGCCAATAATTCATCCCTTGTCAACTCATCTTTCTATAGTAGCATACCCCAAGTTGACACATATTTTTTAATTGGCATAATTGATTTATGACGTGTCATAAGTTCCACCAATATATATCATGTCACTGAACTATGTATTGTTCAATTAGTCCATAATTCATTAGACAAAAGTCAAGGCCATTCTCTCACTCTTCTATTGCAAGCTTTAATTAAGGCTTTTACAATTGGTGGATGTCCACGTTCACTCTTTGTATTTTTCTTTGGATTATAAGTAGTAATTAATGATAATTTAATTCCATATCTCTTAAAAAAACCATAAGCTTCATATGCATCTAATTCTCCACGATTTGCAATGACCTTTGCCATACATCCATAGCGACAAATAACATCTCCAAGTAAAAATTTGCAAATTTCTTTTGTAGACTTTATTCTTAGTGCCCTATCTTTTACTTAGTTTGATAAATCTTCATGAGCCAAAACTAAATATCTCATTTTCTATAATCCCATTGATATAATAACCAAATCTACAATTCATTTAAAATAAATAGATAAAAGATATATTAGATATAACCATCTCAATATCATATATTTGAATATATCTCATAAGTAACATAAGATTCTATAAATAAAGCTACATTTCAATACATATTCTTCTACCAATATTATTCTTTTAATGTAGCAAAAGTATTCTAAATTCCTCTATGATTCCCTCATAGACTATTATGAAACTCCTTGAGTAGTCTTTGTTGATCTTTTTTGGTACCTACTACATGTTGTGGCATTCTAATATTTGATTTTGGCCTCTTCTACATAAATTCTTCTTGTAATACAAATCTACATATTTTTTTCTTGATTTTTTTAAATTTTTCAACCAACCAATTACTACGCTTGATTAATATACTCAAATAATGTTCAATATTCAATAACTCTTCTTCATAATTTTTTTCATAAAATAGCTTATCTTCTTTATTCAATTAAAAAAAACCAAATAAAATTTTCTACCCACATCATCAATATTCTCAATCATCTCATCTTCTTTATCATATATTGCTCAAGATAACATATTTGTTATTGGATTGTCTTTCTCCACAATATGCCTAAATTCTAAATTTAATGACTTGATATAAGCAATCCATCTCAACATCATAATATCTCATGTTATATAATTAGTAATTATTCTAAATAAAGGTAAACAATTTGTTTCAATTACCACCATTGCTCTAATCAAATAATCTTTTTTAGCTTTCATAGCTGAAATAACTCCCCATAATTTTCTTTTTATCTATGAATTAATATGTTGGCAAGTACTTAAAACCTTAGTTCCAAATCGCACTACAAATTTGTATCCATTCAAATCATCTTAATTTACAATCCATCCAATGGTAATCAGATTAGTATCCATTATAAGAATCACTAGTCTATTGCACTTATAATCAATTTTTTTCAACATTAGAGGTGATGTCAATAATTTCTTCAATCTTTACATTACTTTAATATGCTTTTCTTTTTATTTAAACTGATAGCCTATGCATAATAATTCATACAATGGATCTACTATGTGAGTGTAGTGAGGAATCCAAATACAATAAAATACACATGTACCTAAAAACCTACAAACCTTTGTTAAAAAATTGCAATCCTCTTTTATTCTTCCAATTGCATCAACCTTGGTTGGATCTGATTTTCTTCTATAAAATTGACATAAATGTCCAACAATTATGACCTCTTGTACTCTAAATGTAGATTTTGCACTCAATAATGTAAGATAAACTTCTTCAAGTCAAGTTAATATTTTTTTACAATCTTATATATGATCAGTAACATACTTGCGATATCCCCTCTTATCTAAAGTTTTATTCTTATTTTCTTTTTTTCACCTCTTAATAGGAGTATAATTTAGAAAAGGCAAAGTCTTCTGAAGAATAAAATTCTTGAACACCTTGTTCATCTTATTCATCATATACACAACTGAGTTAGTTGTGCCTTAAAAAAGAGTACACATTCTAACTAGCTTAAGTGGTATTCTCATTATCGTTATATATCTAATCTCTTCTATAAGTTAAAATTGGTCATAGCTCAAATACAAATTACTTATTGAATAGATTGCCCTTCCTAAAAATGCTTCAACAAATTTATATACTAATATTTCAATTCTTGTATTTTTTATAGTCACCGCATTCAATGACTTCATATCTTGAATAAATTGTAATGATTCATTTTTCTTAGGTATTGTAAACCTTCAACTAGAATATGGTGCAAAAGAGGGCTCCAAAATCTTCATCTTCATCTTCTCTTTCAATAATTCTACCAATCTCAATAAATGTGCCCTTGATATTAGAATTAGCTTTAAATTCTAAGATATATATAGTATAGTGAAAATAACCATAGGTGTTATAATATTTGGATTTAGACACCCAATTTTGTAAAATTCAAAGGCAAACAATCTTCCTTGTTTTGCGAATATTTCTTTGAAGCAAACAATTTCTTCTAGCAATAAAGAACTATCAAAATCAATCTTTAATTTCTTAAAAGTCTCTTTAGTGAATTTGTACTTAATATTCCTTAGATTCTTTAAGATCTTTTTCCTTGATGCTTCTTCTATCTTCTAATAAAGGACTAGCAATGTGTTTCACCTTCTTATCTACTATCTTATATTTTGTCTCAACCATAACTTCTAGTGCTTGAAAAGATTCAATGATATCATAAACTTTTCTTGAATGAGTTTGTATAACTTTATCATTGTTATCTAATCCAATAAATGCAATCAATTCCAAAGGATCCTCCAATTCATATTCTTCATAATTACTAATAATCTTTTCATTATCTTTTAATATTCTTTATCCTCACAATTCTTTTTTAATAGTATATAATCACTTTCTTTCTTTTCTTTTTAAGTCTTCAATCTTCTTATACACAATTCTTCCATTCTCAAAAATGCCAATAAATCCTACATCAAAGGCACCTACATCTTGCAAGAATACCTCTCTTTTTGTACTTCTATAATTTTGCTTTATAGAAGTGTGATACTGTACTTGCTTATAGTATATAAAAATTAATTAAAACATATATTATGTTTGTAAGTCTTAATATGGATTAGAGTAGTTAGTAAGTAAATTTAAAGAGAATTGACATAAGAAAATTTATTTGGAGGTTTATTTAATTTTATTATAGTATTTATATTATGTAGGATTTAGATATATAGTATAAAACTTAAAAGAAGGTTGGAGTCTAAAGATGAAAGTTTAAACTATTAAGAGGCTTATTAAGAAGGATGAAAGCAAGGTATGGTTGGATGAAGGCAAGGAGTAAAGGACTTCATCCCTATTGGTCGAATTTCATACCTAATGGACTTCAAGTAGGCTGCCCGAGGCCTTATTAGGGATTAAGGTTTTTTTTTGAAGTCATTCGAGCTTTGGAGGCTAGGATCATCAAGTTTAGATTTTTGGATATGTTTTGGATGCAAAATTTGTATGATTTGGAGTTTTTATGAAGGAATTATAGGCACTCAAAGTTAAGGTGTTAATTTCATACCTATTGTCACTATTTGGGGCATAATATATGCTTACAAAAAGCAAAAAAGGATCGACAATTGGAATTAGAGAGAACACTTTTTTAACTATATTTTTCATATATTTTTTGATAAATTATAAGTTTGGATAAAGGAGTTATACGGCATTGAAGATAGCACATATAATTCAAAGATAGTAATTGAGTTATTTTATTGATAGTAATAATTGGAGCCATATCTTAAGTTTTTAGAAAAATTTTTAGCTTAAAATTTCTATAAGTATTTATTATTATATTAAAAAGCTAAAGATCATTGTTTCAAGATATTTTAGTACTTAATTTATGAGATATGAAGCAAATTTCATGGAAGTATATGTAAGTAAGGATTTGAAGCTATTGTTAGGATTTTGGCAATATCTTAAGTTTCATAATGAATTTTTAGTTGAGATTTATTTTGGTAGTTTTTGAAATTATATTAGTCTTTTATATAAAATTTTAGTTTGTTTGAATGGTCTGATCATGAGATATAAGCTATTGAAATTTAAGAAAAAATTTCTATAAGAATATTTAAGGTTTTGAGATTTTTTATCATATATTTGGATGTCTTTTTTTGTACTTAGGCTTATGTATTGATCTAATTTCCCTAAAAGAAAAAATATTATATATATAAACTTTAAACTTTAATATTTTAGACTTGATTGAGCATTTAATGGCAGCCATAAGCTTAGTGCTTTCTTGAGATAAACTCTCTCTATCCTGACAAAGATGCCTTCAAAAAATCCTTAAATTCTTCAACAACCCTTGATAATGGATTTTCTTTCAATTTGTCTTGATTTTTTTCATGATTTAGAGGTACAGTCAAAAATTGTACTATACTCTTCTCATCCTCATTACAAATTTATACATAAGTTGAACCATCATCAAATATCTTTATTTTCATCCGAGTTGTAATAATATATGGCTGCCCTAAAATAAGAGGATAAGACATTGCATCTTGAATAAAAAAATTTTACTCCATTCCAACATCACCAATTCAAATTTTTATATCTAGACAAGCACTAAATAATTCACATTATATATTATTAGCTATCCATATTGTCTATCCATGCCTATATCAATTAGCCACCTTTGCTTCATGTAAAGATCCTTAGATATAAGATTTATGTCAAGACTGTGGTCAATCAAAGAAATAGCTAGCTTATCTATATCTCCAATCTTCAGTAATGTCTGTATAGTTACTCTAGCCCAATGCTTTAGAGTATAATGACTTAAAATCTCTCTATCTTTATTACTTTGATCATCAAAACATATTCTTTGATCATAACTCCTTCCCTCACTTGTTGATTATTTGTAACAATTATCAAATACATCTTCTTTACCCTCATATATACGTGCATCAATATCATGATTCAATCTAACTTCTCCTATTAATTATCTCTTTTATTTAATATTGTCAATAATAATATCATGAAATTCTTTCTTAGCAATTTCTAAAATCTCCATCAATGTAAACACAATCTTAGTATTGAGCACACGTTCTTCAAGCACTCCCTTTAAATTTGTTGTCACTTCAATATCAGAAAGTAATTTGTAAGTTATCAATTTATATTTATATTTCATTTCTTTTGCTTTTTATTTTTCAATATTTTTGAAGTATCCTTTATAGACAATTCTTATGAAGTTGCTTTATAAGCCTTATTTTCTGAAGTTTGCTTATTGAAAGAATTTCTTTTTCTTATATCATCAAAATTTTCTTTTCTCATTTTTTCCAATAAAGCTTCATATTGGCTTTTAGCAATACATGCATGTATTGACAAAGCTTCTACAAAATCCTCTCAGCCTGTAGTACCACAAATTCTTCCAGCAGTTCTCAATAAAGCTTCTCAAGGCATCTTCTCTTTTTATATTGTAGAAATGACAAAAGATCAAAGTCCACTTAGTTGAATATTTCCAACAAAATTTTGTTTGCCATTATTATCCACTTTAGTTCCAAAACTTGTAGCTTCTATTGTTGCAACCCCATGTATTATCAAATAATTCTTTACTAACACTTTCACATCTCTTTTATCAAAGTTGATTTGGAGAAGATCAATAATATTCTTCAATGCAACTATTCTATCTTTCTAATAAAAAATGCTTTGTTGCACCATCTTATTAGATTTACCATCATATCAAATATATCTTTGTACATATCCTTGTTTAAAAGTAATTTTTTAACTTATTATAAAAGTCTTCTCCTCAAGCCTTGTAAGTTTGATTTGAAGATCCCTATCCCTCTTTGAGTCTTATATCTTCTTTCTTTGGTGTAGCCAGTGGACGTTGTTGTATTGTAACATGACTATATGGTGAAAGATGATAATATGGATCTTACTATAGAAGAGCCAAGTTAAAAGATAAAAAAAAAAAAATATAGATAAAAAATAAGGAAGTAGTGTGATTGCTCGTTTCACTTATTCTAAATTAATCTAATGAGAATAAACCCGTATAGGGGGATTCGAAGACGGGGAATTACTAGTTGCTTAAGCATTCACGTTAGAGTCATACAATCAATTACCTCCTGAATGTATCATCTCTATTTCTAATATCTGAACACACAAGGAAACTATAATCTCTTCCTTTACCTTATCGGTCTCTTCCTTACAGCAATTCATTCATACTAATAACTACTATTTCCACTAATATATTCACCCTCATAATCTCTAACTGTAATACTGCGCCTTCACACCTTTCAGCACATAATTACTCTCATTCCAATCACTGGAATTCTTCATACAAAACTGCCATTCACATTACGGTGTTTCACACAAACACAGACTCATTCTCTCTGCTGAACTACAATCAAATTTCAGCATTCAATCTTTCTTCTTTTCAAATAATATCAATCACATTTCCATTCCATAATTCACTTCATAATATTCAAAAAATCTCAATCTTCTTATTCAAAGAAAATAACAAACAAAAGAAAAGAAGTAGCACCAAGCTTACCCCGACTCACAACTATCACAGCGATGGCCCTCGGCTCATGATTATCACAGTCTGGCATCTTAATTAACTTCTACAACTCCTATATATTTTTTCTTGATTCTCCAGATTCTAATCATAATTTTATAATTAACCACTTTTAAGAACTAAATCACTCATCCATCCTCCTGAATTTCCTATTATATGGACTATTAATATATTTTACTAATATCTTTCAAAAACGAATTAATATCTATTCTATATAGCCCCACTCCTATTTGTGCAGCATCCTCGCAAACACTCAATTAATACCTATCTAAAAATTATCTAACAAAATTCTACAAAATTACAAGTTCCTTTAGCCTATCTAATTAATCAATTGCTACATTATCTAATGTAGGTTCGACCAAATCTGGTTCCAATTGCACATCTTCTTCTTCCTCTAATCCTTCCATCAGCTCCTGCCTCAACTGGTTTGATAGATCTTCATTATACTCACCCAGTATATGGACTTGAGCTTCCAATTTCAAGATCTAGACATCTCGAAGTTCCAATTGTTGCTGCTGACTCATCTATTCTAAAATATCTTCAATCGACACTTGTGTCCGGCTCCTCACTGTTAATTCTTAACTAAAACTACTACTTTCGAAAACACAAGAAATACAAGAAAATGGCACTTTAATCAACCCAAAACAACACCACAGAATGACTTTAACTGGTGCCTCACTCCTATTCTTTTACTGAGTGGTGATAACGACAACATGTTACCCCTATTGTCCGTTTCTCACCTCCGTTGCTATGTTGTAACATGAGTATACTATAAAAATATAAAGAAAGGGGACTTTTATTAATATTCAGTTACCTCGAATATTGAGAGCAACGACCAATTCCAGTGCCAATATTCAGGGGCCAGTTCAGACAGCCTGTCACAGTCGGTCAGGGCATACTTACCAGTAACAAAATGCTCTGTTCGAGTCCAATAGTAGGAGTCAATAGAATCGAAAGGACTAAATCGTCGACAAAGCGAGCCTGACGTGAAGGACCAATTTGATCCAATTATGGAAACATCCAAGTCTTATTACAGGCCTCTTAGCCAATATGAGACCTGATTTGGTCGGGCGACTCAATATAGTCTCGATTACAGGTGTTTTGATTTTGTTTCAGGTTATTCCATTCTTTGTACCATTCCGGGAACGTCCTTTTGATAAAAAGACCTTTTAAATGGCAAAAAAAATGGAGGATAAAGCTCTGACGGCAGAGCCAAATTTGGATCCAAGAAGAAGATTAAAGAAATTCAGAGGCTAGGATTTGAAAGAGGGGAAATGGTTAGGCTTTGAGAGGAGGAGAAAAACATTTGAGAAATGGTCAGGGTTTGAGAAGAGGAGAAAAACATTCAAAAATAGGTAGGGTGGAGGAGAGGATTTAGAGATTCGGGAATTAGGGAGGTTAAGAAAAAAGGGAGGATACAAGGTTTTTGGATAGGGATCAGAAAAGGGACTTCTGGTAATCAATGCTAAAAGGTCGATGTGTTGTACTGGTGAATCGGGATTTTAATGAAGTGGGTGTGATTACTCTTCACTGTTTTGTGAAATCGAAGTTACGTCTGTGATTGAAGAATTAAAAAGATGTCTATAGGATTGAGTATGCGAAATAAATAAAAAAATTTGGATTAATGTAACAAGACAGTCAGTGGATACAAGGTCGTGAGTATAAAGCGGTATTAGAGATTAGCAGATTGGATTGTTCGGGATTCTCTGTAATATCTAGAGACCTACCGACTTGGGCAAAAAGGATTTTGGCGAGCAATCAAAGGACATCCATATAGATTTACGATGTATTCTTGTAATTATTTATATTCCAACAGTCAAAAATCGATAGATTGCATGAATATTAGCAAATCTCTATACTACCTCCTACAGCTAGACGCCCGGCACATTCTCAAGCAAGAAAGCATGTAATATGACACAAGTGGTGAACCCGACGTGAAAGCTTGAGGTGGAAGATATTGGATTTCGTTTGATTTTATTTTTATTTTTATGGAGAACGAAAATAAAAATTTTAAAGGATCTTTGGGAGGAGTTTTTGGTGGAGGTTCTTCTAAAGGACAAGGTATGCACATGGATCCGTCTATTGCTAGTATGTTTCATGCCTTCTCATTATCAATGCAGCAACAGCAAAGTAATGATCAAAAAGAAGCTTTGGCAACCAAAGCATTGCAAGTAGTGGTCAATAAAATTGATCAATTTGATGGAAGGAATATTTCAAGGTATTTAAGATGTTATGTTCGTGAAATGGAATTAAATCGAGTTTGTGAGAAGAAAATGATTGAATTATTTGGACTTGCGACAATACCGGAGATAAAAGACTATATTACATCGATTACGGATTATTATAGGAATTCATGGGAGGTTTTTTTACATGCATTGAAAGACGAATATTTCTTGGAGGATACTGATCGCATTACTAAGAAGCTGTTTTTGGAATGGATTGAATGGCCTAATAAGAATTTGCAAGCAACAGAGCTATTAAAGGAATTTGAAAGGCAGTACTCTCAAATATCGAAGGTAGAAAAATTGACATTGGAGCCGAACCAAGTTGATCTATTTCTTCAAGCTGCTGATGGAGAATTGCAAGGAAAATTGGAACTCCTTCTTAAAAATAAAGAAGAAGATGAAGGATTGACAACAAAGTGGAAGAACATTGAAGATGCGGTGGGATTGCTTACAAAAAGAAAAAGGAAGAAGGATAGGAGCAATATTCCAAAAACAGTACAAGCATCCAAAGCTCCAGTACGTACAACACCACCAACAATGCCTACAGTTCAACCTTCGACATCCTTATAAAAGAAAGTAGATATAGAGATGGAAGAAATTATACGAGGAATGCGAGATCTTCAAATCAAATTGGCAAGACTTGAAGATAATACTTCTACAAATAATTTAAAGAATGTTTCAAAACAAGGATATGTACAAAGATGCATTTGGTGTGATGATGCTTCACACACTAGGAAAGATTATAATGAATTTAATAATATGATACGGCAAGGAATTATTTGCTGGAAAGATGAGAAGATAGGATTAAAAGATAAGGAGGATCTTCTTCAAATCAAATTTGGAAAGGGAAGAATGAGAGCATTGGTTCAAGATTACTTAAAAGAGCATGAAACAGCAGCACGAGAAAGTGCAAGTTATGGTGCTAGAGTAGATGATGACCTTGGTGGAAGTACGGAAACTAGTGAGTTTTGGGCTTCTGCCATTTCTACAATGCAAGAAGGGAAATTACCTCGAGAAGCGTTATTGAGGACTGCAGCTACAATATGAGGTGCAACAGGTTGGGAGGATCCTATGGAGTCTCTTTCAGTTCATGCATATATTGCTAAGAGCCAACATGAAGCTTTGATGGAAGAAAAGAAACGAGGAAATTTTGATGATACGAGAGAAGGAAATTCTTCTAAGAGACAAACTCGAGGAGACAAGGCTCGAGAGGCAGCTTCACAAGAATTGCCTATAAAGGATACCTCAGCATCATTGGAAGAAAAAACAAGGGAGACAAAAGATAAGGACAAATCAATTGCTTATAAGCTACTTTCTGACATTGAAGCGGCAACAAATTTGAAAGGGATGTTGGAAGAACGAATATTAAATGCTAAGATGGAATTCACATTGAAAGAAGTTTTGGGAATTGCAAAGAAGGAGTTTCATGATGTTATCATTGATAGCATTAAGTAAAAGAGGTAATTAATGGACGAAACTAGAATAAGTCATGCTATTGATGCAAAAATATATAAAGATAAAGCAGAGGTTGATATTGGTTACAAGCAACCAACAAATGAAAAGAATGGATATAATCAACGAGTACGTTTCAAAGATTATAGTGATAAGGAAATGGAAACTTTGAGCCATTATACTCAAAAGCATTGGGCAAGGACAACTACTAAGGTATTGGTGAAAGTAGGAGATATAGAAGAACCAATTGTTGCTTTAGTCGACCATGGTTCTGAAATAAATCTTATGTCTAAAGATCTTTTTAAGAAGCAAAAATGGCCAATTGATATGGAACATGGATGGACAATACAAGCAGCTAATAATACATGGGGCGAATTATATGGAGCTTGTCCAAATGTCAAAATTTGGATTGGGGATGTTGCGACAGAGCAACATTTTTGTGTTCAAGATACAACGTCTTATCCGTTGATTTTAGGACAACCTTATATTACGGCAATACGGATGGAAACAAAAGTACTTGACGATGGTTTTACTTATGCAAGGGTACGTAGCGAAGATGAGAGAAAAGCTATACAATTTCTAACAGTACCTCCTAACCATGAACGGAATCGAGATAGGTTGAGGGAGAAACCATTGCCAAAGATTGTTGAAAGATTTAAGGATTTTGGGGAGGTACCACTGTAAAGCGAGATTATAGAGGTACAAAAGAGGAGGTACTCTCGCGAGATGAAGGTGCCTTTGATGCGAGTTTTATTGATATTTTTGAGAATGGAAATATTATGTATAAGAAAGTTGATGATTTTAAAAGAAAAGAAAGAAAAAGATTATATAATATTGAAGGAGAATTACATAAGTTAAGTACATTACAAGATGATGAGAGGATTTTAGATATTTATGAAGAAAATGGACTAGAAGATTCATTGGAATTGATTACATCTATTGGATTAAGAGATAATGATAAGATTATTGAGATTCAATCAAGAGAGGTTTATACCATACTTGAATCTCTTCAAGCACTAGAAGTCATTGTAGAGACGAGATATAAAATGGCAGATAAGAAGGTAAAGCCTATTGCCGGACCATTACCAGAAGATTTTAAGAAACAAATAGAAGAAGCATCAAAAGAAGCAAGTTTAAGAGATCCAATGAGTATTGGACATCAGTTTACTAAAGAGACTTTTGAAGAATTGAAGATTGGTTCTGATGGTTCTTTATTGCCGAAGGAAATTACATGCTTCAAAAAGATGTTGGCTAAACAAGGTAGATCATATGCCTTCGAATCTTATGAAATTGGATGTGTAGATCCGAATATTATAACACCTATGGTTATCTTCACTATACCGCATGTACCTTGGAATCTAAGACCTATTCTAATATCGAGGACATATTTACCTAAATTGGTGGAACTAATAAAAGAAAAGATGAAGATGAAAATATTGGAACCCTCATTTGCACCGTATTCTAGTCGATGGTTTACGGTTTCTAAGAAGAATGGGTCATTGCGGTGTATTCAAGATATGCAACCGATGAATGCAGTAATTATCAGGAATGTAGGAATTGGACCTATTCTACATGAATTTGTTGAGACGTTTGCAGGAAGGGCGATCTATTCAATGGGTGACTTGTATTCAGGTTATGATCAATTTCAACTTGTCGAAGGAAGTAGAGATATGACGATGATGAGGACACCACTTGGATTGATTAGAATGTGCACTCTTCCTCAAAGGGCGACTAACTCAGTTGCACATATGATGAATGGGATGAATAAGGTATTGAGAGATTTTATTCTGGAGAAGACTATGCCTTTTCTGAATGCTGTTCCTATAAAAGGGTGCACAGAAGAGAGTGAAATTGTTTAAACAAAGATATGCAGAAATGAATATGGAAGACCTTAATGAACGTATAGAGATTCCGCAATAAGAAGATGAAAGTGATTTGGATAATGAAGGTGACGAAGACAAATTGGATAAAAACGTAGAGAATATATTATAAATCAAACAACAATTGGGTAAATTGGTGCATATCGGAGGATGCACAGGTTTAGACGGGGTGGATGTCGTATTGTAACACGAGTATACCATGAAAATATAAAGAAAGAGGACTTTTATTAATGTTTAGTTACCTCAAATATTGGGAGCAAGGACCGATTCCAGTGCCAATATTCAGGGGCCAGTTCAGACACCCCGTCACAGTCGGTCAGGGCATACTTATCAGTAACGAAATGCTCCGTTCGAATCCAATAGTGGGAGTCAACAGAATCGAAAGGACTAAATTGATGACTGAGCGAGCCTGACGCGAAGGACCAATTTGACCCAATTATGGGAACATCCAGGTCTTACTACGGGCCTCTTAGCCAATATGAGATCTGATTTGGTCGGGCGATTCAATGTGGTCTCGATTATGGGAGTTTCGATTCCGTTTCAGGCTATCCTATTTTCTGTGCCATTTCAGGGAACGTTGTTTCCGAAAAAAGAACCTTTTAAAAGGCAAAAAATGGAAGATAAAGCTCTAGTGGCGAAGCCAATTCTGGATCCAAGACGGAAGATTGAAGAAATTTAGAGGCTAGGGTTTGAAAGAGGAGAGAATTAGGATTAAAAGAGAGGATAGGTTAAGAAATGAAAGGGGGGAGAATCAGGGTTTTAAGGAGAGAGAGCTAGCTTCATGCTTCCGAGAAAAAAAACAAAGAATTGGGATTTTTTTTTTTTCATAGGATGTTGGGAAGACTGAGGCAATCGTTGCTGAAAGTCAGTGTTGTACTCGTGAATCGGAGTTTTAATAAAGTGAGTGTGATTACTCTTGACTGTTTTGTGAAATCAAAGTAACGTTGTCGTATTACGTGCTTTCCTGCTCGAGAACGCGCCGGGCGTCTGGCTGTAGAAGGTAGTATGGAGATTCGTCAATAGTCAAGCAGTCTATCAGTTTTTGACTACTGGAATATAAACGACTGCAAGAATACACCGTAAATCTATACGAATGTCCTCCGATTGCTTGTCGAAGTCCTTTTTGCCCCAGCCGGTAGGTCTTTAGACGTTACAGAGAACCCCGAACAACCCAAACTGTTAATCTTCATTACCGCTTTGTACTTACAATCTTGTATCCACTGACTGTCTTGTTAGATTAACCCAATAAATTTCATTCACTCCGCATACTCAATCCTATAGACACCCTTTTAACTCTTCATCACAAACGTAACTCGATCTCACAAAACAGTCAAGAGTAATCAAACCCACTTCATTAAAAAATTTCGATTCACCATTATAACACTAACTTCAGCAACGATTGCTTCAGTCTTTTCAAAATTCTATAAAGAAGAAAAATCCAATTCTCCGTCTTTTCTTCCCCGACCCGAAGCATGAAGCTCCTCTTCAATCCCTGATCTTCAAAAACCTCCAATGAAACCGAACTAGTAACCTTGAAAAGAGCTTGAAGCTAGTTCTTCGATCCAAACCCCCCCCCCCTCTAAAACTTATTCTCCCCCTAACCTTATCCTTTGAATTTCTTCAATCTTCCGTCTTGGATTCGGAATTGGCTCCCATCGTCAGAGCTTAGATCCGAAATTGGCTCCTATCGTCAGAGCTTAGATCCGAAATTGGCTCCCGTCGTCAGAGCTTCCTCTTCTGTTTTCACCTTTAAGAAATCCATTTATCGAAAACAACGTTCCCTGAAACGGCACAGAGAATAGGACAACCTGAAACAGAATCGAAACCCTGTACTCGGGTCCACATTGAGTCGCCCGACCAATTCAGGTCTCATATTGGGTAAGAGGACCCGGATTAGATGTCTTGAAATTGGATCCAATTGGCTCTTCGAACCTATACTGGCTGAGGCCCGTAGTAAGACCTGGATTTTCCCGTAATTAGACTGCATTGAGTTGCCCGACCAATGCAAGTCTCATATTGGGTAAGATGCCCATAGGAAGACCTAGATTTTCTCGTAATCAGACTGCATTGGGTTGCCCGACCAATGCAGGTCTCATATTGCGTAAGATGTCCGTAATAACCTGGATGTTTGCGTAATTGGATCAAATTGGTCTTTCGCGTCAGACTGGCTGAGGCCCATAGTAAGACCTGGATTTTTCCGTAACTAGACTGCATTGGGTTGCCCGACCAATGCAGGTCTCATATTGGGTAAGATGCCAGTAGTAACCTGGATGTTCCCGTAACTAGACTGCATTGGGTTGCCCGACCAATGCAAGTCTCATATTGGGTCAAATTGGTCCTTCGCGTCAGACTGGCTGAGGCCCGTAGTAAGACCTAGATTTTCCTGTAATTAGACTGTATTGGGTTGCCCGGCCAATTCAGGTCTCATATTGGGTAAGAGGACCCGGATTGGATTCTTGAAATTGGATCCAATTGGCTCTTCGCGTCAGACTGATTGAGGCACGTAGTAAGACCTGGATTTTCCTGTAATTAGACTGCATTGGGTTGCCCGACCAATGCAAGTCTCATATTGGGTAAGAGGACCCGGATTGGATTCTTGAAATTGGATCCAATTGGCTCTTCGAACTAAGCTAACCCGTCGTGTGAATTGGTCCTTTCTCTTCCTGCAGACTCCCGTTATTGGAATCGAACGGAGCATTTCATTATCCTCTGGCTGACTGTAACGGGGTGACTAAACCTGGCCACTCAGTATTTGCACCGGAGTTGGTCGTTGCTCCCAATATTCGAGGTAACTGAACATTAATAAAAGTCCCCTTTCTTTATATTTTCATGATATACTCGTGTTACAACACGACAACGTCTGTGATTGAAGAATTAAAAGGGTGTCTATAGGATTGAGTACGCGAAATGAATGAAAAATATTTGGATTAATCTAACAAGATAGTCAGTGGATACAAGGTCGTGAGTATAAAGCGGTATCGGAGATTAGCAGATTGGATTGTTCGGGATTCTCTGTAACGTCTAGAGACCTACCAGTATCGTATTACGTGCTTTCTTGCTCGAGAACGCACCGAGCGTCTAGCAGTAGAAGGTAGTATAGAGATTCTCTAATATTCAAGCAGTGTCTCGGTTTTTGACTGTTAGAATATAAACAATTACAAGAATATATCGTAAATCTATACGGATGTCCTTTGACTTCTCGCCGAAATCTTTTTTGCTCCAACCGGTAGATCTCTAGACGTTATAGAGAACCCCGAACAACCCAAACTGCTAATCTTTGATATCGCTTTATACTCACGATCTTGTATCCACTGATTGTCTTGTTAGATTAATCCAATAAATTTCATTCACTCCGCATACTCAATCCTATAGACACCTTTTTAATTCTTCAATCACAGACGTAACTTCCATTTCATAAAATAGTCAAGAGTAATCACACCCACTTCATTAAAAATCCTGATTCACCAATACAACATTGACTTCAGCAACGATTGCCTCAGTCTTTCCAAAACCCTCTAAAGAAAAATAACCCCAATCCTCTGTCTTTTTTCTCCGCCCGAAGCATGAAGCCAGCTCTCCGACCCTTCTAAAAACTTATTCTCTCCCCTTTATTTCTTAACCTATCCTCCCCTTTAACCCTAATTCTCCCCTCTTTCAAACCCTAGCATTTGAATTTCTTCAATCTTCCATCTTGGATCCGGAATTGGCTCCACCGTCAGAGCTTTTTCCTCCGTTTTTACCTCTAAGAGATCTTTTTACCAAAAGGACGTTCCCGAAATGACACAAAGAATGGAACAGCCTGAAACAAAATCAGAGCCCTGTAATCTGGACCACATTGAGTCGCCCGACCAATTCATGTCTCATATTGGCTAAGAGGCCTGTAGTAAGACATGGATGTTCTCGTAATTGGACCGCATTGGGTTGTTCGACCAAGTCAGGTCTCATATTGGATAAGAGGCCCGTAAAAAGACCTGAATTGGATGTCTTGAAATTGGATCCAATTGGCTCTTCGAACCAGGCTCACCTATCATTCAATTGGTCCTTTCTTTTTCTGTTGACTCTCATTATTGGAATCGAACGGAGCATTTCAGTATGCCCCGGCTGACTGTAACGGGGTGACTGAACCTGCCCTTGAATATTGGCACTGGAATCGATCATTGCTCCCAATATTCGAGGTAACTGAACATTAATAAAAGTCCCCTTTCTTTATATTTTCATGGTATACTCATATTACAACATGACATCCACCCCCTCTTAACCTGTGCATCCTCTGGTATGCACCAATTTACCCAATTGCTGTTTCATTTAGAATATATTCTCTACATCTTAATCTAGTTCGTCTTGGTCACCTTCATTATCCAAATCACTTTCATCTTCTTGATGCGTACCTAACTTGCGTAATCCTCCTTCAATATCATATAATCTTTTTTTTCTTTTCTTTTCTTTTCTTTTCTTTTAAAATCATCAACTTTCTTATACATAATATTTCCATTCTCCAAAATACCAATAAAACTCGCATCAAAGGCACCTTCATCTCACGAGAGTACCTCCTCTTTTGTACCTTCATAATCTCGCTTTACAGTGGTACCTCTCCAAAATCCTTAAATCCTTCAACAATCTTTGGCAATGGTTTCTCCCTCAACCTATCTCGATTCCGTTCATGGTTAGGAAGTACTGTTAGAAATTATACAGCTTTTCTCTCATCTTCGCTACGTATCCTTGCATAAGCAGAACCATCGTCAAGTACTTTTGTTTCCATCCGTGTTGTCGTAATATAAGGTTGTCCTAAAATCAACGAATAAGACGTATCTTGAACAAAGAAATGTTGCTCCGTCGCAACTTCCCCAATCCGAATTTTGACATCTAGACAAGCTCCATATAATTTGCCCCATGTGTTATTAGCTGCTCGTATTACCCATCCATGTTCCATATCAATTGGCCATTTTTGCTTTTTATAATGATCTTTAGTCATAAGATTTATTTCAGAACCATGGTCGACTAAAGCAACAATTGGTTCTTCTATATCTCCTACTTTCACCAATACCTCAGTAGATGTCTTTGTCCAATGCTTTCGAGTATAATGGCTCAAAGTTTCCATTTCCTTATCACTATAATCTTTGAAACGTACTCGTTGATTATATCCATTCTTTTCATTTGTTGGTTGCTTGTAACCAATATCAACATCTTCTTCATCTTTATATATTCTTGCATCAATAGCATGACTTATTCTAGTTTCGTCCATTAATTACCTCTTTTGCTTAATGCTATCAATGATAACATCATGAAACTCCTTCTTTGCAATTCCCAAAACTTCTTTCAATGTAAATTCCACCTTAGCATTTAATATACGTTCTTTCAACACCCCTTTTAAATTTATTGCCGCTTCAATGTCAGAAAGTAGCTTATAAGCAATTGATTTGTCCTTATCTTTTGTCTCCCTTGTTTTTTTCTTCCAATGATGCTGAGGTATCCTTTATAGGCAATTCTTGTGAAGCTGCCTCCCGAGCCTTGTCTCCTCGAGTTTGTCTCTTAGAAGAATTTCCTTCTCTCGTATCATCAAAATTTCCTCATTTCTTTTCTTCCATCAAAGCTTCATGTTGGCTCTTAGCAATATATGCATGAACTGAAAGAGACTCCATAGGATCCTCCCAACCTGTTGCACCTCATATTGTAGCTGCAGTCCTCAATAACACTTCTCGAGGTAATTTCCCTTCTTGCATTGTAGAAATGGCAGAAGCCCAAAACTCACTAGTTTCCGTACTTCCACCAAGGTCATCATCTACTCTAGCACCATAACTTGCACTTTCTCGTGTTGCTGTTTCATGCTCTTTTAAGTAATCTTGAACCAATGCTCTCATTCTTCCCTTGCCAAATTTGATTTGAAGAAGATCCTCCTTATCTTTTAATCCTATCTTCTCATCTTTCCAGCAAATAATTCCTTGCCGTATCATATTATTAAATTCATTATAATCTTTCCTAGTGTGTGAAGCATCATCACACCAAATGCATCTTTGTACATATCCTTGTTTTGAAACATTCTTTAAATTATTTGTAGAAGTATTATCTTCAAGTCTTGCCAATTTGATTTGAAGATCTCGTATTCCTCGTATAATTTCTTCCATCTCTATATCTACTTTCTTTGATAAGGATGTCGAAGGTTGAACTGTAGGCATTGTTGGTGGTGTTGTACGTACTGGAGCTTTGGATGCTTGTACTGTTTTTGGAATATTACTCCTATTCTTCCTCCTTTCTCTTTTTGTAAGCAACCCCACCGCATCTTCAATGTTCTTCCACTTTGTTGTCAATCCTTCATCTTCTTCTTTATTTTTAAGAAGGAGTTCCAATTTTCCTTGCAATTCTCCATCAGCAGCTTGAAGAAATAGATCAACTTGGTTTGACTCCAATGTCAATTTTTCTACCTTCAATAATTGAGAGTATTGCCTCTCAAATTCCCTTAGTAGCTCTGTTGCTTGTAAATTTTTATTAGGCCGTTCAATCCATTCCGGAAACAACTTCTTAGTAACGCGATCAGCATCTTCCAAGAAATATTCGTCTTTCAATGCATGTAAAAAAACCTCCCATGAATTCCTATAATAATCCGTAATTGATGTAATATAGTCTTTTATCTCCGGTATCGTGGCAAGTCCAAATATTTCAATCATTTTCTTCTCAGAAACTCGATTTAATTCCATTTCACGAACATAACATCTTAAATACCTTGAAATATTTCTTCCATCAAATTGATCAATTTTATTGACCACTACTTGCAATGCTTTGGTTGCCAAAGCTTCTTTTTGATCATTGCTTTGCTATTGCTGCATTGATAATGAGAAGGCATGAAACATACTAGCAATAGACGGATCCATGTGCATACCTTGTCCTTTAAAAGAACCCCCACCAGAAACTCCTCCCAAAGATCCTTCAAAATTTTTATTTTTGTTCTCCATAAATATAAAAATAAAACCAAACAAAATCCAATACCTTCCACCTCAAGCTTTCACATCAGGTTCACTACTTTCTGTCATATTACGTACTTTCTTGCTCGAGAACGCGCCGAGCATCTGGCTGTAGAAGGTAGTATGGAGATTCACTAATATTCAAGCAGTCTATTGATTTTTGACTGTTGAAATATAAACGACTGTAAGAATATACTGTAATTTTCTACGGATGTCCTTCGACTTCTCGCTGAAATCTTTTTTGCCCCAGCTGGTAGATCTCTAGACGTTACAAAGAACCTCAAACAACCCAATCTGTTAATCTCCGATATCGCTTTATATTCACAACCTTGTATCCACTGACTGTCTTGTTAGATTAATCCAATAAATTTCATTCACTCCGCATACTCAATCCTATAGACATCCTTTTAATTCTTCAATCACAGACGTAACTTCCATTTCACAAAACAATCAAGAGTAATCACATCCACTTCATTAAAAATCTCGATTCACCAGTACAACACTGACTTCAGCAACGATTGCCTCAATCTTCCCAAAACCCTCTAAAGAAAAAAAATCCCAATCCCCTGTCTTTTTTCTCCGCCCAAAGCATGAAGCCAGCTCTCCAACCCTTCTAAAAACTTATTCTCTCCTCTTTATTTCTTAATCTATCCTCTCCTTTAACCCTAATTCTCTCTTCTTTCAAATCCTAACATTTGAATTCCTTCAATCTTCCGTCTTGGATCTGAAATTGGCTCTGCCATCAGAGCTTTTTCTTCCATTTTTACCTTTAAGAGATCCTTTTACCGAAAGGACGTTCCCGGAATGACACAAAGAATGGAACAGCCTGAAACGAAATCAAAGCCCTGTAATCGGGACGACATTGAGTCGCCCGACCAATTCAGGTCTCATATTGGCTAAGAGGCCTGTAGTAAGACCTGGATGTTCTCGTAATTGGACCGCATTGGATTGCTCGACCAAGTCAGGTCTCATATTAGATAAGTGTCGAGGACAAGAACTCGATGAAAAAATAATTCAAATAAGTGAGCATTCACCCAAAGAGAGGTAACAAAATACATATAAACAAGTATATATATTGAAAGAAAAACTGGAATAGCTATTGCCAAAAGACAAGAAAACTAGAGACCCTTGAAACAGACTAGAAGCAAGAAAGGAGTTGACAAGAGTGAAGAAGCCTTCACTCTTGTCTCTATATATACTATCTAACTAGGGGCTACGTGGTGACGTTCTATAGGACCTCCAATATGTGTTGACTTTGTAGGGCACATGCCTTGACTTATAAGGCAAGTTTTTCTACATGTGGGCCACATAGTTAGCTTGATCTTCAAGCTAACAACATGTGTGGCACATGGCCAACTTGTTGACCACGTTTCTAATCCAAAAAGTCAATTAAAGACACCTATGAAGTCAAAGCAGCGTCTAAGAAATTTCTAGGAAGCTTCTATATTAAATATTATAGAATTAACTTACTTTTACCTACTTTTACTTACTTCTACCTATTTTTATATGTAATTATTAGTTTACATGATTATGGCCGTGACAGTAAGAGGGCCGTAATAGGACCTGGATTGGATGTCTTGAAATTGGATCTAATTGGCTCTTCAAACCAGACTCACCCATCGTTGAATTGGTCCTTTCCCTTTCTGCTGACTCCCATTATTGGAATCGAACGGAGCATTTCAGTATGCCCCGTCTGACTGTAACGGGGTGACTGAACCTGCCCGTGAATATTGGCACTGGAATTGGTCGTTGCTCCCTATATTCGAGGTAACTGAACATTAATAAAAGTCCCCTTTCTTTATATTTTCACGGTATACTTGTGTTACAACATGACATCGGCTGGAACAAAAAGGATTCCGACGAGCAGTCAAAAGACATCCGTATAGATTTACGATATATTCTTGTAATCGTTTATATTTTAATAGTCAAAAACCAATAGACTGCTTGAATATTAGCGAATCTCCATACTATCTCCTACAGCCAAACGCTCGACGTGTTCTCAAGCAAGAAAATACGTAATACGACAGTGTCCAAAATTATTTTGGTTAAAATCTTACATAGAATATCATTGGTCTTTTTTGTCTGTCCATTGGCCCGAGGATGATATGGTGTTATTTTCCTGTGCTTGATTTTGTATGTATTCGTCAAGGATACTATGGTAGCATTTATGAAATGGGTGCCTCGATCGCTAATCAATTCCTTCGGACATCCAAATCGAGTAATAATATTCTCATATAGAAAAGTGGCCACTATACTGGCATTATCATTGCGGGTAGCAATAGCCTCCGTCCATTTGGTTACATAGTCCATGGCGACTAAAATATACTACTTTTGTCCATGTCTTGATGTTGGTGCAATGGGTCCAACAAAATCAATTCCCCATTTCTTAAATGGTGTGTGTGCCAAGATTGGTACTAATGGCATTGCTGAAGTACCCGTGCATCGACCAATTCGTTGACAAGAATCACAACGACGAACAAATTGGTGCGCATCAAAAAACATTGTGGGCCACCAATATCTGGCCATTAAAGCCTTGCGAGCAGTACTGTCTCCCGCAAAATGTCCACCACAACTATCCAAATGACATTCCTTTAGTATCGATTGTAGTTCACAGGAAAAGATGCAGCGGAGTAGAATTCCATCCCAGCCTTGCTTATACAAGGCATCTCGCATCATCATATACAGTGCACTTTTTAAAATCAATCGTTTCTTGAGTTTTTCATTATATGTAGGTGAAAATATCTACAATGTCAGATATTGAATCAATTCACTATAGTCAGTTGTAATCACTTTGACGACAAATAACTACGCGTCAGGAAGTATATCATTAATAGGCTCATTACTCAAGATATTGGACGATCGGAACAAGTGATCCGCATTGGCATGTTTTTTTCCTGGTCGTATAGTGATAGTAAAATTATATTCTTGAAGTAATAACACCCATCGAGCAATGCGTCCACTCAATTGAGGCTTATTAATCATGTATTTGAGGGCATCATAATCCACATAAAAGATAAATGGATACCCAAGCAAATAGTGCCAAAATTTTTGAACCGAGTATATCATACCCAACGCTTCTCGTTCAGTAGTAGTGTAATTACGTTCGGCAGCCACCAATTATCGACTAGCATAATAGATAGGATGATTCAGATCTTGGTCATCCTTCTGACTTAGCACCGATCCAGTAGCCACATTAGATGCATCAACATACACATGAAAGGGCTCGGTCCAACGAGGGGCCACCAATATTGGTGCAGAGATCAATTTTGACTTCAATGCTTCAAAGGCCCCGATACATTCCATGGTCCAGATGGGACTAGTCCCATCTAACGGAGGTTTCTTCAGTAAGTTCGTTAAAGGTTGACAAATAATTGCAAACAAACAAATAAATTGTCGATAATAATTGACATGGCCGAAAAATCCTCGAACACCAGAGACCATCTTTGGTCTAGGCAAGTTCATTATAAGTATCACTTTGTCCGGATCCGTAGCAATACCATGGCTAGAGATGATATGTCCCAATAATTTACTTGACAAAATACCAAATTGATACTTATCTAAGTTCAACGATATCCCAAACTTAGCGCATTGAGCTAAATATTTGCCAAGACAATTAAGATGATCTTGTTTTGTACTAAATACATAGAAGTCATCTAAAAAGATCTCCATAAATAGTCAGAGATAGTCTTAGAAGGCTTGAGTCATCACTCTCTGAAACATGGCTGGGACATTACATAACCCAAAAGGTATTATGCAATAAGCGAATGTGCCCCAATCCGTAGTAAAGGTCATCTTGAGCTGATCTTTCGTTGCAATTTGAACCTAATTATATTCAAAAAATCCATCTAGGAACAAATAACATTCATGCCCTGCTACAGCGTCCAATATACTACCCGTGAAGGGCAATGGAAAGTAATCTTTTTTGGTGGCCGCATTAAGTTTTCAGAAATCCTAACAAATTCAGATTTTTCCATTCTTTTTCGGCACCATCATGATTAAAGAAATCCACTCACTATTAGGTACCAAGTAAATAAAACCAACCGCAAGAAGCTTGTTCAATTCCTCTTTCACCATGAGGGAATATTTAGGATTAAGGCGATGTTGCCTCTGTCATACCGGTTTAGCGTTCTTCTCTAAAATGATACGATGCTCACAGACTTCAATAGAAATACCTTTTAAATCATCATAAGTCCAAACAAAAGTGGATTTATGATGCAAGAAAAATTCGATCCAGCAGGTCAACTCTTGTTCCTTAATACCTTCATAGACCTTAATTGTGTGAGATTCTGCTGTGGTCACCAAGTTGATAGTTTGACATAAAGGTGCAACGACGATGTTCTATTTCAACATCCCACACTGGTTTAAAGTTAGTCGGTAAGTTTGACATGTATAAAGTACTAAATCCTGTATCCAGGGCATTAACATAGTGCACATCATATTTGGTCGTCCAATCAGTACTAACATAATCCGAGTTTTTCGAGTCCGTCGAGTATATCAAGTACTCCCCCCGGACCTCCACATTGGTACACCACTCCACGGTATATTGCTGCCTCAACAGGTACCTCTGTAATTAGTGCTATTACGTCGTCATTGGAGCTAAGCTCATCGTCCGACGTTAATTCAGATGTTGGCAATTGAGACTCCCCGTGATAGTGTACTAGGTACATTTGTAACACCATTTTGTCTCTGCCCTTGCCAATTGTCAAAGTACCCCGACCCCAATCGTTCTTGGCCTTTGCTTGATAAAGCCAGGATCGTTCTAATAAAATTGGATATGATAAAGTTGAATGTTGTAACCAAAAGATGATATAGTCGATTTCATATGTAATACCGTAAATCATAGTTTGAACACTCTTTAAGATACCCATTGGTTTAACCCAGCTATGATCTACCATCCGTAATACCAATGTCAAGGATACTAAGTGTTCCAAATCTAAAGCATCCATTGTATCAACATTCATTAAATTGATGCTAGAACCACCATCTACCTGAACATCCGAGATCATAACACCATCAATCGAAACATCGATGGTTGGTGCACCTAGGTCAGGGTTCAAACTGACTTCACAAACTTCTTTATTACAATGCCTATGCCATGTTAACGATGAATTCAATGTAGAACGGCACTCTGGTGTGACCGTTAGAAGTTGCTATTGAAGAGAAAGAAGTCTAAAGGCTACAAGCACTTAGCATCAATAAGTATTGTACTCTAATAGAAGTGTGGAGGAAGATGATTCTTACTTCCAACACTCTTTACTTATAGGTGGTGGTTTGCTTATCAACGAGGCAACTTCCATCCATTTGATATTACATCTATTTCTACCTCTTCTTAGTAAAGCCTCGGTACCACCATAATAACTTATTTTACTTCTTTGCTATCTTTTTACTATTAGCAACATACTATGCTTAAACTTTATGTGGTTGTAACTAAGCAAGTACTTGCTGTTCTTCAACACTCCCACTTTGCTAATATTCAAAAGGCTTTTAATCCTAAACTCTGAATCAAGTCATGATGTCTATCCTTTACTAATGCCTTTGTAAGCACATCAGCAAGCATGTCATTTGTAGCACAATACTTCATACCTATTATTCCATCTTCAATCTTCTCTCGTATGAAATGATGTTGAA
The DNA here is from genome assembly GCF_059467195.1 of Physcomitrium patens. Taxonomy (NCBI): domain Eukaryota; kingdom Viridiplantae; phylum Streptophyta; class Bryopsida; order Funariales; family Funariaceae; genus Physcomitrium; species Physcomitrium patens. Next base: position 11,082,822 of record NC_143416.1, on the reverse strand, counting down.
CATCAATGTGCTTGGTCCTTGAATGATGCTTTGGATTCTTTGCAAATGCAAGATATCCTTGATTGTCATACATAATGGGAGTTGCTTCTAGTTGCACTAGATCAATGTCTTCTAAGATTTGCCTTATCCAACAGGCCTCCATTGCACAATGACTTGCTGCCATGTACTCTGCCTCTATTGTTGAACTTGCAATAGTAGGTTGTCTCTTGTAATTCCATGAAATGGCTCCCACTCCAATAAAGAATATATATCCTATTGTGGATCTTCTATCATTTATATCTTCAGCCCAATCCGCATCACAATAACCTTACAAGTCAATGTTCTTACCACCAAGACATAATTTGAAGTCTTTTGTACGTTTTAAGTACCTCAAAATCCTCTTTACTGTTTTTCAATGCATTGGTCCAGCCTTAGACATGTGTTGGCTTACAACACTCACTGCATATGCAAGATCCACTCTTATAGCCACCATTGCATACATGAGTGAGCCTATTGCTAATTTGTATGGAATACTTTGCATCTCACCTTCAACTTGTATAAACTCCTCATCCGTGAGCTTCATCAACTTCAAATTTGCCTCCAACAGTGTTTCAATGGGCTTCCACTCCTCCATGTTGAATCGTTTCAACACTTCTTCAATGTATTTTATTTGGCTCATTGTAATGGTCTTGTTACCATGATCTCTTACAAATTCTACTTCCAAGCAATAGTGTAATTCTCCCAAATCACTCATCTCATATTTCTTCTCTAATTTGGCCTTCATCCAATCCATCTTTTCCATATTGTAAGCCAAGATGATCAAATCATCAAGATAAAGGATTACAATCAGCAAGAACTCTTTAGATTGCATCACATATAATGAATGATCAGCTTCACTCCTTACAAATCCTTCATTGACAAAGAAGGTGTCAATTCATTGGTACCATGCCCTTGGTGATTGTTTCAACTTATACAAGGATTTCTTCAATTTGTAAAGAAGATGTTCTTTGCCTTATTATACAAATCCTTGAAGTTGGTCCATATAAATGTCTTCTTACAATTTTCCATTCAAAAAGGCCGTCTTCACATCCATTTGGTATATTTCCAAATCCATTGTTGCCCCAATTGCTACAATGGTCCTTATGGTGGTGAATTTGGCAACGAGTGCATAAGTCTCATTGAAATCAATTCTAACAACTTGTGAATATCCTTTGGCAACTAATCTTGTCTTGCGCCTCACCACCAAATCCATTGCATTTCTTGTAGTCCTAAACACCCATTTACAACCAACACTAGATTGATTTGGTGGAAGAGGTACCAATTTCCATGTACCATTGTCCATAAGAAATTGGTACTCTTCTTCCATAGCCTTCTCCCACTTGATTGCATCTTCACACTTCATAGCATCACACAAAGATAATGGATCAACAAGAAGAGCAACATTTATATTTTTTTCACTTACTTGAAGGAAGATGTGATCCTTCCACCATTCGACAAGTTGCCTTCTTTCTCTCAAAAGATATCTCCTTTCATTGATTGAAGAACATTCACCTTATTCTTTTTCAACTCTTAAACCTTGTCGTTCTTCACTCAATGGTTGAAAGTCTTCATCATTGTCATCATCTCAATCTTCAACATCTTCATTTCTTTCATTGCTGGTCCTATCAATTATAAGAGCCTTCATCTTTTCAACCTTCTTTGGCTTTTCATCTTCATCATCTTCATTGTCTTCATCTTCTTGTTTCTTTGTTGAATTCAAAGATGTGTCCACAAATACACCATTACTCCTACTTGGACACATCTCTAAGTGCTCACAAGCACTCTTGTGCTCTAGGAACACAACATCACGACTTTTGATGATCTTCTTAGTTTCCAAGCACATTAGCCTATATGCCTTAGTACCTTCACAAAAACTAAGAAATACACACTTTGTACCTTTTGTATCAAGTTTGGACCTCATACAATTAGGTATTTTTGCATATGCAATGCAATCAAAGGTCCTCATATGGGAAATGCAAGGTTGTCTACTACTCCATGCTTCTTGTGGTGTCATTGATATAAGAGCACTTGTTAGACATCTATTTTTTGTATATACTGCATTTACCACAGCTTCCGCCCAAAATACATAGCCAAAGTTTTGAGCATGTAACATACTCCTTGTCATCTCTATAATAGTTCGATTTGCCCTTTCAACAATACCATTTTGTTGTGGAGTGTACAAAGTTGTGGTTTGTCTAGCAATTCCTTCATTCTTCAAATAAACATCAAATTGCTTAGACATGTACTCACCTCCATTGTCCAAATGTAGCACCTTGATTTTACATTCACTTTGTTTTTCAACAAGTGCTTTAAAATCCTTAAACCTCTAAAAGCATTTACTCTTAGCTTTAAGAATATAGATTCAAATCTTTCTTGAATAATCATCAATGAAAGTGAGGAAATACCTTTATCTTCCAATACTTGTATTTTTTATAGATCCACATACATCTAAATGGACAATCTCCAGCAACTTAGTAGCACGTGTTGCTACACTCCTTGGAAATGAAGCCCTTTGTTGTTTGCCTTGTATGCATCCTTCATATGCAAGTTGTTTTACATTTTGGCTTGTATTTCCAAGATCTAAGCTACTTACCATGGTCTTGAGCTCTTTCATGCTGTTCACATTTAAATGGCCAAGGCGATGATGCCATATATTCAACTTGTCTTCGTTTGATATAAACTCAGTAAATGCAGCTACCTCCACTCCATTCACCTTCTTACAAATGAGGTAGTATAAATTTCCATCTTTCAAGCCTTTGAAGACCTTGTCTCCACTCAATGATCTTACAAAACATCCATTCATATCAAATTAAACTTTAAAACCTTCCATTACAAGTTTACTCACCGAAAGAAGGTTTTGCTTCATCTTAGGCACATGAAGGATGTTTTTGAATCTGATCTGATTGGTTTGTCCATTCACAACGACCTCCACCATAATAGAACCAATTCCAATGGTTTCACATGTACTACTATCTGCCAACACCACGTTTGATGCTGGAATAGCTTCGTAAGTATCAAATGAACACTTATAAGGTGTCATATACTTGGAACAACTTGAATCCACAATCTATCTTGATATGGCAGCCATAGAGGTCCCATTTGTTGCCGTGAATGCATAATCTTGTCCTCCAAACTCATCTTGCACACTATTTATATTCTCATTCTTCATTTTTTTGCCTTTGTAGCAATTTCGAGTAAAATGGCCTATTTTGCTACAAATGAAGCAAGATTTGATATTACCTCATTGATTTGGATAGTTGCCTTTACCTTGACGTGAATACAATGCTGAAACTTCACTTTGGGACTCTTTTTCTTTCTTCTTGGTTACTTCATGGGCAAGTCTTGCCATCACATAGTCTATTGTAAGTTCTTTTATCTTGATGGACTCCAATGCCATAATAAGGTAGTTGTAGGATTCAGAAAGGCTCATTAGCAAGGTCATGACAATATCACTTTCTTCTAAAGGCTTGTCAATAGTTATTAGTTGGTTTGCAAGAGCCTTTACCTTATCAACATGAGCCATGAAGTCTTCACCTTCTTCCATCTTACAAGTGAAGAACTTCCTCTTCGTATAAATGATGTTGGATAAGTTCTTGCTTTCATAGATGTTGCAAAGAATCTTCCATGCTTTCGCTGGTCCTTTGCAAGAGATAATGTGAGAGAAGTTGGCTTCATCCACATTTGTTGCAATCAACCCAAAAGCCTTCTTTTCACGACGTTTGAACTCCTTATTCTCCTTCATATTAGCATCTTTGCTTGGAGCCTCTTCACTTTCATCTACAATATCCCAAAGATCCAAAGATGCCAACAAAAGCTCCATTTTGACCTTCCAATGGTAGAAATTTTTACCTCTAAACTTCTCAATAACTCTCAAGCCTTCACCTTCACTTGAAGCCATGTCTAATGCAGAGTTGTATCAACAAAGATTGTAAGAGGAAGTCCTAATACTCTTAAAATCAACAAGAAGGTTTAGCTGCCTTAAAATCACAGAATCCTTCTTTGTAAACAAACTAGTATTTTTTACTCTCAAAAACACTCTCAACTTCACTTCTAAGGCTTCTCACAATTCTGGTGACCTTTCCAAATCTAAATTGTGACTCTAATATCTCTCTTAGATTCACAAATCACCTCTATACACCAAAAGAGGCGTATAAAGCAAAATAAGTAATTTTATGTGATAAATCAACCATCAACACTAAAATACTCTTAACCACAAGTAAGAGCAAACCAAGATCTAGATCTAGATCTGAATCTGAAAGTTAGGTATTTTTAATGCCTAACATCAACAACAACAACTTGATCTACTCCACACTTACAAAATAAAATACTTCAAAGACTTCAAAAGACACTCAAGCAAATGTAAGTGGGCCCATAACCTATTGAAGAAAAAGAAGTCTAAAGGCTACAAGCACTTAGCATCAACAAGTATTGTACTCTAATAGAAGTGTGGAGGAAGATGATTCTTACTTCCAACACTCTTTACTTATAGGTGGTGATTTGCTTATCAACGAGGCAACTTCCATCCATTTGATATTACATCTGTTTCTACCTCTTCTTAGTAAAGCCTCGGTACCACCATAATAACTTACTTTACCTCTTCGCTACCTTTTTACTATTAGTAACATACTATGCTTAAATTTTATGTGGTTGTAACTAAGCAAGTACTTGCTGATCTTCAACAGTTGCTTCATAGAAATAGAAGGCTGAATAGCATCCAGATCCTTCAAAATATAATTGGGTTCCATATTTAGGATAATTTCCAATGTCCTCTTTCTTTTCATTTGGTTTAAGTTTAACTCCATGAGGTAAGATATTCTTCTGCCCTAGACTCGAAATTGGAACAGCAGCCAAGGCTTCCTTGGAAGTCCCGCCTCCGAGAGGATCTTTCAACGAATAAGACGTTTCTCGGAATTGCGTAGAGATCGGAACTGATTGGAACGGAACTGAAGCCTCCATAATTGGAACCTCATTGAGTTGTACCATTGAGTCAGGTCTCATACTGGGTACGAAGTCCGTAACAAGACTTGGATTGGATGGTCGTCTAATTGGATCAAATTGGTCTTTCGCATCGAGATTATCCAAATATTGAATTGGTCCTTTTTTCTTTTCCTGACTCTGAGTAAGAATGGCTTAGATACATTCTACTTGATTTACTGGAGAATCTTGAGGACCTCGATTTATCTCCTCAATTTTTCATTAGCTTTGGATCTGCTGATCCCGATTATTGAAATTGAACGGAGCATTTCATTGCTAATAGGTATGCCCCGACTACTTACAATTTCCAAAAATTGGCACATAATTGTCACTGGCTCTGGGATTGGGACATTCATTGGCATAATGATCAATCTGTCTACAACAAAAACAATGAAGTAGTCTTCTTACACCTCTATCAGGCATATTGGGTACCTCCACCGATATATACCTATTAGGCTTGTTTCATATAGGGTTAGAAAATAATCCTGGTTGTCCTGTTGGTACTGAGCGAACTTGGTTTGACGACGTTGGTGGAGCATATTGCTGATACCTCTACTATTTCTTACCGTAGTTCTGGGGGTCGATGCAGACTGCTGATTAAAATTGAAACTTTGAAAGTTATTGAATACTCAATTTTATCGATTAAATCGATTTCCATTCCATCCAAACGTATTTCCCGTTTGTACTTGATTGACGTCTCACTAGGTTGGTGGGATCATGGTCTCATTACTAAATTGTTCTTGTTGTCTTTGCCAATTCCAACAATTTGCTATTAGGTGCTTTCCTCCGCAAAATGTACATTGACCCATTATTTATGAGGGTGAAGGGCATTCTGTTACAAAATGACCGTGGCCCTTACAATTACTGCACCATACATTGGTCTTAGTATTGGTAGGCTTTTGCCTCTTTTTCTTATCTTTGGCCATATTGACGACTATTTCCTCTATTTTCTTCGTCAAATTTAATAACAAGGTTTCATTGAAATCTTTTAGAACTAGCATTATTGGTATCTCTACTGTAGTTAACGCTTGTTGTTGATACAAAAAATATGGAACATACACTATTGTCACGTTCGGTGGTATAGCTTGCAATGGGGTGACATTAACTGGCCCCTGAATATTGGTATTAGAATTGGCCCCTGTTTCTAACATCCATGGATAACTATCCATTGATTGGTTCTAAGTCGGATTTTGATATCTACCTTGAACTGGAATCATTGTGGCTCCCGTAATTAAAAATTGATCATAATGGCATTTCTTCCAAACCTTGGTTCTATTAATAGATGCAACCACAATAACGGGTTGAGCTTCCTTTATAAGCATTTTTAGCTCTGGTGGGTGTAAACCATTGATTAATATGGATAAGATAAATACCTCCGATATTTGGTGATTCGGCCACTTACTGAGTATATCAGCCATTCGGCCATAGTATGATTCCACCGCCTCCCTTAGGATCTGTGAGGGACATAGTCCTTAGACCTTTCTAGAGACAAGTTTCTAGAACCTTCTAGAAAGAACTCTGTAGAAACTTCCAGAAGATTCCTTGAATATTCTCTTAGAATATTCTTCAAATATTCCCTAAAGATTCTTTGAAGATTCTCTAAAGATTCCCTTAGAAGGCTTTAGAAGATTCTTAGAATATTCTAGTAGATTCTAAGAAGTTACTTGAGAAGCTTCCTAGCTCTTGGGTAGTTGCTCGAGAAGCTTCATAGTTCTTGGGAAGCTTCTTGATGCGCTTCCTTAGAACCATAGGCCAGTAGTATATATAGGAGTCGAAGCTGAAGAGTTCTTCAGTCTCGACAACACATCTCTTGGAGTTCTAGTTCACCTTTCTGGTGTTGTTCTTGTACTCATCTGTTTAATCTAGTTCTCCCACTTCTTCTTGAACTTAGATTTCAAGTCTGTATTTTGTGTCCGTGACAATTTGTCGAGACTACACTAACTTGAGATATCAGAGCTAGTTCTTTCTTAGTAGAGTGTGGATTACCCCTCTACTTGAAGGTATACTAGCATTTTTTAGAGGTTGCGGATTACCCTCCTCTAAACTGATATTTTCTCAATCACAATATTAGAGCTTAGTTCTTTGAGGCAGAGAGTGGACTACCCCTTTCCTTGGAGATACTTGAGCGTTCTAAGGGTTGCGGATTACCCTCTCTTGGACTGATATTAATTCCTTCTTTTTGTTTAGCATAGCTAGTAAAAAAGACTGTTAACATCGATTTCAGAGCTTTGCCTTCTTGATAGAGTGCGGATTATCCCTCTTCTCGAAAGCATTGAGGCATTTTTAGAAGTTGCGGATTATCCTCCTCTAAAACTGTAATTAGTATTTTTTTTTCTTTTCTTTGAGTAGGTTTTAGTGACACGTAGTGCTACAATTTTCTCCAAGAGACTTAGCAATTTCTTCTTCTCTCAAAATTTTTCCATCTATTCTCTAAATATGGAAGTAGGCCAAGTCATAGACAGTGCATCTCCACAAGTAGACAATAGAGTGGCAACTCTTGCAGATCTTCAAGCTCTTATGAATAGTGTACGAAAGGAGATTGCATTTCTTCGCAATCCAAGTAAAGAACCTCAAATTGATCTAGTGACCGAAGAAGCTAGACGCGAAATTCATAGCCTACAACAAGAGATTATTCGACTGAGAGAAGCAAGACATGTGTCACATACGACCCCTATAGATACTTCAAGGATTAGTACGAAAGAACCAAAAGCGAGTATGCCAGACAAGTTTGACGGAACAAGATCCAACTTCCGAGGTTTGTGCAACAAGTACGGCTTTACCTACGCCTATATCCTTCTCGTTATCCGAATGGATTTACCCAGGTGGCTTTCATAGGTACTCTTCTATCAGGAAATGCTCGCTCTTGGTTTGCTCTACTATTGGAGAAGGATTCTCCAATATTGTACGACCTAGAGGCTTTCATAGAGAGACTTACTGCTGCGTTTGGAGATAGCGATCGAGAAAGAGTGGCTGAAAGAAAGATACAAAATCTGCGACAAGGATCACGTTCTGCTGCAATCTATGCTATAGAATTTCAACAGCTTACATGTGATCTTGATTGGAATGATAAGGCGTTCATGACACGATTTCGATATGGACTGAGAGATGATGTCAAGAACTTATTGATCACCATGCCTAAGGCGGATACTTTAGAAGAACTTATATCTCAAAAAATTATTTGTGACAACCGCCTCTTTGAATTACGACAAGAAAGACGATCAGGCTGGAGAAATGATGGAGCATTTGCTACATTTTCAAAAGGTCCAGAGAATCACTCCACAGATCTTGAACCCATGCAAATTGATGCGGTACATTTCAAACCCCTCACAGCTGAGGAAAGGAAGCGACGGTTTGAACAAAACTTGTGTTTATATTGCGGAGAAGCGGGCCATAAAGCTGTAGATTGACAGAAGAAACAGAAGCCTCAAACAACAAGACTCAGGAGTACAAGCATGCAGGAAAACAAGGACGCCCAGCCACAATAGGGACCGTGCGGCTGGACATCTCAACCTCCAAAATTAATCAAGGTCCCTTTCTCTCAGCTCAACCTTCAGATTGTTTTATGGTACCTTTACATCTGGGTATTCAAGAACTACAAGTCGATGCTTTATTAGACTCGAGTGCATCTGCTTGCTTTATAGATGAAGAATTTGCCAAGCTTCACAATATTTCTCTTGTAAAGAAACTTAAGCCTGTCCATGTAGAAGTCATAGACGGACGACCATTGTCTTCGGGCAATGTTATACATGAAACTAAACCATTGAAAGTACGTCTTGAAAACCATGAGAGCAATATTGTGTTTAATGTTATCAAGACCCCTTCATGTCCTATCATTTTGAGACTATCTTGGCTTGATAGATATAATCCATTGATAGATTGGAAGTTGCGGAAAGTGACATTTCCAACAAACTCCTTGAAGGTGGAATCTGCCAAGACAATGTCTAGAAACAAATCCTTGTTTATAGGTGCAAGGGCTTTCATGAAGGAAGCCAAGCAAAATACACCTCTTGTCATCTTCGCAACTCCGACTCGAGAAGATGCAACTCCGACTTTGGTTATTCCAAAGCAGTATGAAGAATTCAAAACTGTCTTTGAAAAGAAGAATGCTGATATGCTGCCAGAGCATCGACCCTATGACTGTGCCATTGAATTGCAAGAAGGAGCACAACCACCTTTTGGACCAATCTACAATTTGTCGCAGACGGAGTTGACTGAGTTGCGGAAGTACATTGATGAGAATCTAGCCAAGAACTTCATCCGTCATTCGAAGTCGCCAGCTGGGGCACCAATCTTATTTGTGAAGAAGAAGGGTGGCTCACTACGGATGTGCGTGGACTATCAAGGTCTCAACAAGGTGACAAAAAAGAATCGCTACCCATTGCCTTTGATCTCTGGTCTTCTAGAACAACTTGGGCGTGCAAGGATCTTTACAAAGATTGACCTAAGGGGAGCTTACAACCTTGTGCGAATCAAGGAAGGAGATGAATGGAAGACAGCTTTCCGAACAAGGTATGGCCATTTTGAATATAATGTCATGCCATTTGGTCTTACTAATGCTCCAGCGGTCTTTCAACACATGATGAATGACATCTTTCGAGAGCATCTAGACGATTTTGTTGTCATCTATCTAAATGATATTTTGATATTTTCTAAAAACGAGGAAGAACATGAGAAGCACGTTCGTATGGTACTCAAAAAACTACGGGAGCGAGGACTCTATACCAAATTGGAGAAGTGCTTATTTCACCAAACTGAGATGGAGTTTTTGGGATTCATCGCGACTACGAAAGGCTTGAAGATGGATCCAAAGAAGGTGGAAGCAATCATATCTTGGGAAGTTCCAAAGACGGTTAGGGACGTACAATGTTTTCTTGGATTTGCTAACTACTATCGGATCTTCATCAAGAATTATTCTCAAGTTGCTGCCCCCCTCACTCGGTTAACGTGTAAGGACAAGCTCGAATGAGGACCTATCGCAGAAAAAGCATTTCAAGATTTGAAGATGGTATTTACTACAGCTCCAATCTTGTTACATCCGGACTTTACAAAGGCCTTTTATTTGGAGACAGATGCTTCGGATTTTGCTTTGAGAGCTGTACTTTCACAGATAGGCATAGATGAGAAGCTCCATCCAGTTGCGTTCTATTCTCGAAAATTCTCTGCTGCTGAGATCAACTATGAGATCCACGATAAGGAACTCTTGCTATAGTAGATTCTTTCCAAGAATGGCGCCACTTTCTCGAAGGAACTGCACATCCAGTGATCGTATATACGGATCACAAGAATTTGGAGTATTTTATGTCGGCTCGGATTTTGAATCGGCGTCAAGCTCGGTGGAGTATGTCGCTATCCAAGTTCGACTTTGTTATTACTTATCGGCCTGGGAAGCAACAAGGATTGTTCGATGCATTATCAAGGAGATCATATCTCGCGCCAAAGACTGGAGATGCAGCATTTGATCAACAGTGCACGACTTTGTTGAAGCCAAAGAAATTTCGGCTCAACGCAGCTATTGTACCAATTGATGCTAACTTCCTCGATCAGGTACGGGCCGCAACCATTGAAGATTCTCTAGCCCTTGATATCAAGCAACATGCTAGTGATGATAAATTCAAGATGGAAGGAGATCTAGTATATTTCGGAGAGCGGTTATATATCCCAAAAGGGCCAACACGACTCCGAGTTCTTCAATCTCGTCATGACTTTCCAGCTGCGGGACATTTTGGATTCAATAAGACCTTGGAACTTATTTCCCGCGATTTCTGGTGGCCTCAAATGTGGAAGGATGTGAAAGATTTTGTTGTATCTTGTGACATTTGTTCAAGATCCAAAAACCCTCAACATCGGCCTTATGGACTTCTACAGCCATTGCTTATTCCGCGCCGACCATGGTCTTCGGTTTCCATGGACTTTATTACGGATCTACCACCATCGAATCCATTTGACAGCATTTTTGTTGTTGTAGACCGGCTTACAAAGATGGCGCATTTTGTCCCTTGCAAGAAGACATCGTCAAGCGAAGACACAGCAAGACTCTTTCTTGATAATGTGTATCGATATCATGGTCTACCAGATGATATCGTATCGGATCGAGGAACCCAGTTTGTGTCAAAGTTTTGGAAATCTCTTTTTGAAATATTGAAGGTGGATATCAAGCTTTCTTCGGCATTTCATCCTCAAACGGACGGCCAAACAGAACAGGTGAATCAAGTTTTAGAGCAATATTTACGTTGCACCATCAACTATCAACAAGATGATTGGGTCGCATATCTATCGCTAGCCGAGTTCGCATATAACAACACCCTTCATGCGTCAACTCAACAAACGCCATTCTTTTCCAATTATGGATATCATCCGAAGCTTGACTTATGGAGTTCGTCAACGATTAACAATCCGACAGCTGAAGGATTGGTGAAGGAGCTTTCGCAGCTTCAAACTACATTGAAGCTTCAATTGCAAACTGCCCAAGAATCTAACAAGGCGTCCGCGGACAAATTTTGGAATCAGGCACCTAAATTCACGATTGGAGACAAAGTTTGGCTGCTTCGACGAAATATTAAGACCAAGCGACCATGTGACAAATTGGACTATCGGAGATTGGGACCATTTGTTATCCAGAAGCAGATCAATCCTGTAGCGTATCGTCTGGGATTACCAGCTACTATGAAGGTACATCCTGTCTTTCATGTTTCTTTGTTGGAGCCTTATCGAGAATCGTCTTTTCCTGGAAGAGTACAATATCCACCACCTAGCATAGAAATAGAGAACCACGAAGAATACGAGGTGGAAAAGGTCCTGGATTCACGGCAAAGACGGGGTAAATTAGAATACTTTGTGCATTGGAGCGGTTACGATATTAATGAACGAACATGGGAGCCGGTCGAAAATCTCGCGAATGCGCCACAAAAGGTACAGGAGTTTCATCGACGATATCCTGAGAAACCCAAGCCGGTTCGACGATAGCTTCTTACTGAAGCTTGCTCATCCAGAAAACACAAAAGAGGAGAGAGCACCACCAAAATCCATAGTTGATGTAGTCATTCTCTCCAAGATAGCGTAGAGCTTTGTTAGTAGCCCAAGTTTGTTCTTATTGTTTTAGCATTTGAATATGGATAGTCAAGATACTACACTTGTCATGTCATCTCAAGCAATTAGCTCACGAAGACGACCGCGAGATGAAGAACCGCCTGCACCACGATGACGTCGAAGGATTCCGAGCAACAGATCGCTGGTGATTGTATTTGAGGTCGAGCCTGCCTACAATGGTCAGCCAGAAGGAGTATTTGCAGGAAAATTTCACAATGAAGACAAAGAGGTTCATGCTTGGTCAGAAGTTGAAGGCATGGGCCACTACCGTTGGCTTCAAGGACCATTGAATCACTTACCTCATGAACAACAATTGGAGTTCATAGCAGAGGTTATGCGAGAGATCTTCATTTTCTTACGTTGGTATTGACTGACGATAACATTGCTTCTCGGAGACCTCGAAGCTAAAGGAGGACGTGATGTTAGGGACATAGTCCTTAGACCTTTCTAGAGACAAGTTTCTAGAACCTTCTAGAAAGAAGTCTCTAGAAACTTCCAAAAGATTCCTTGAATATTCTCTTAGAATATTCTTCAAAGATTCCCTAAAGATTCTTTGAAGATTCTCTAAAGATTCCCTTAAAAGGCTCTAGAAGATTCTTAGAATATTCTAGTAGATTCTAAGAAGTTACTTGAGAAGCTTCCTAGCTTTTGGGTAGTTGCTCGAGAAGCTTTATAGTTCTTGGGAAGCTTCTTGATGCGCTTTCTTAGAACCATAGGCCAGTAGTATATATAGGAGTCGAGGCTGAAGAGTTCTTCAGTCTCGACAACACATCTCTTGGAGTTCTAGCTCACCTTTCTGGTGTTGTTCTTGTACTCATCTGTTTAATCTAGTTCTGCCACTTCTTCTTGAACTTCTTGTTAGATTTCAAGTTTGTATTTTGTGTCCGTGACAGGATCATTTTACTGTTCATTAATCTCTCTCGAAGGCGGTCGTCAAAACCAATTGGCCAAAAATGAGATAAAAATGCATTCTTCAATGCTTCCCAATTCAGAAATTGATCCATTGGTTGGCGGTTGTATCATTCAAACGCCATGTCTTTTAAAGTCGCTGGCAGCCATCACAACCAAATATCTTCAGTTTTGCCATTATTAGCTATACATGCTATAAATAACTGAGACAAATGTTGATCGGGATCTGCACTCGAAAATCCCCAAAAAGTAGGTAGTAGCACGACACTAGTCGTACGATCGCCTACTGCACCCATTTGTACTGCAATCGGAACGGCTAGTCCTACTGAAGCTATTGAATTTCTTCTTCCACTAAACTTCGTTTTAAAATAATCTCTACTTTCTCTTATTTTAATTTTTGAGCTCTTAGTGCTCCTCGATTTACTGTTATTTTTTGTAATTAGGTTTATTGATTGAATTACATGTAAAAATGTCAAATTTTAGAATACAATATAGTTATCTTTATTGGCGACCAATTTTTGCCAATTTGAAGAGCCATTATTGCTCGTTTCAGCGGTACCCTCTACTGAAAAAATATCCAATGGAGTACCAAATTCTTCTACGCATCCTTCTCTTTCAGTTAACGGCCTCAAGATTTCCACTGGAATGTTAACAAAATTTCCTGCAAGTATTCTTGGCAGTTTTTCTAACGGTACATACGACTGCAGAATTAATAGTCTGTCCGGTTTTTGATATGTTCGGATGCACCGACAAGCTTGCAACCATGATTTAATCCAATTCTGTCGATGCTTTCTTTTAAAATTACGTTCTTACTCCTCTCTAAGCAAGTTCCTTCTTTGCACTGTTCCCTATCTTTCTTTCAATTGATTTATTTTCCTTGATGCAATACTCTCGTTTTTATTAACCATAATCTTGCTTCAAACACTACTGAAATCATCTTCCATTGCCAATTTTCTCAAACGTTTGGTAATTAATTCCTAAAATTCAAAGCTATTATCACTCTTTGGTAGTGGCACCAAAATGTAATTGCTTGTTTTACTTATTCCACATTAATCTAATGAGAATAAACTCGTATAGGGGGATTCGAACATGGGGAATGACTAGTTGCTTAAGCATTCACGTTAGGGTCACACAATCAATTACCTCCTGAATGTATCGTCTCTATTTCTAATATCTGAACACACAAGGAAACTATAATCTCCTCTTTCATCTTATCGGTCTCTTCCTTACAGCAATTCATTCATACCAATAACTGCTATTTCCACCAATATATTCACCCTCATAATCTCCAACTGTAATACTACACCCTCACAGCTTTCAGCACACAATTACCCTCATTCCAATCAGTGGAATTCTTCACACAAAATTGCCATTCACATTACGGTGTTTCATACAAACACAGACTCATTCTCTCTACTGAACTACAATCGGATTTCAGCATTCAATCTTTCTTCTCAAATAATACCAATCACATTTCCATTCCATAATTCACTTCATAATATTCAGAAACTCTCAATCCTCTTATTCAATGAAAATAACAAACAAAAGAAAAGAAGTAGCACCAAGCTTACCCCGGCTCACAACTATCACAGCGATGGCACCTTAATTAACTTCTACAACTCCTATATATTTTCCTCTGATTCTCCAGATTCTAACTGTAATTCTATAATTAACCACTTTTAAGAATTAAATCACTCATCTGTCCTCCTGAATTTCCTATTATATGGACTATTAATATATTTTACCAATATCTTTCAAAAATAAATTAATATTTATTCTACAGGTAGTAAAACTTTTAGTAGTAATGCTGCCAATTTAGAAAAGTAACTTCTACTTACTTTGTAGGGCCATAAATAAGGCAAAAAAAAGTAGATTAAAAAAATAAATAATATAAAAATCTTTAAGAAGAAATTAACAATAAATTCTAGCAAAAATTATTTAGAAAAACTAGATATTGATACCCAGAGAGGGCCGGTTATGAACCAGAGTTGAAATCAAACCTTGAGGCTTAAAATTGAGCTCTCATGATGATTTTGGAAGTCTTTTTATAAATCAAAGAAAGGGATTAGAGAACAGACTCAATAGGATTTCAATGAACATTATTTTTAGATAATTTGGATTCGTATTGACTTTGTAAGAGCTTTTCAAAGTCAAAGTTTATTTCGGATGACTTGGGTTTTGTGAAATAAAATAGGATTTATGTTTTGGGTGATTTCAAGAGTTTTGTAATAGATCTATAAGTGAAATTTTGTAAGTAAATGGTTATAATTGTGTTCAATATGTGTTGTGAATTTGAACTTGATCGAAGGGTTGGATTGAGGGTTATTAAGGTTTAAATGGGTCAAGGTCTCAAAAAGTAGAATTTTAGGTCCAGTGAGGGTTTTTAAGCTTTCTTGTAATCTATTAGTTGGATTGGAATGAAATTTATATAAAATAATATTAGACTTATTTTCTTATGTTTATGAGAATTTTGAGATCAATCAAACAGTGAAAAGAAGAGATAATGGCTTTGAGAGATTGGCATCAAGATTAGAGAAGGAGGTCGGCCAATATCCAAGCACGTTTTTGAGGCTATCATCTATTTGGTAATTTCGATCCTTTTCAAAAAAAATTGTGATTATTTTCAATTTAATTGTTTAAAAGTTTGGAAATTTTGAATTAAGATCAATGGTTCATTGATTAATAATTGAGGTTTAAATCTATTGTAGGAATTACTTAGATTTGATTTAGGATTTAGGATTTGGTTAGGATTTGATTTATGGTTAGGATTTAATTAAGGTTTGATTTAGGATTAGGATTTGATTTAGAGTTTAGGATTTGCTTTAGTATTTAGAGTTTAGTTAAGATTTGTTTTAGAATTTAGGATTTGATTAAGATTTGATTTAGGGTTAGGATTGAATTAGGGTTTGATTTAGTATTTAGGATTTGGTTAAGATTTGATCTAGAATTAGGATTTATTTAAGATTATTTAGGTTTCGATTATGGTTTGATTACGATTTGTTTAGAGCTATTTAGGATTTGTTTAGAGTTTGTTTAGGATTTGGTTAAGATTTATTTAGGATTGTTTAGGGTTTGGTTACGATTTGGTTAGAATTTATTTAGGATTGTTTAGGATTTGGATAGGATTTGACTAAGATTTGATTAAGGTTTATCTAAGATTTGATTAGGATTTGGTTAGAATTGTAAGGGCTTATTGTTGTAATTTTTCCTTTTGTCTTCCACACCTAAGAGTCTAGTGCATTCTCAAGCCAAACGCCATGTAATATGATAATATTGAATAATAAGCAGAGTCAATCGTATAGTAGACATTGGAATCTTTGGTACTTGTATTATTCTTTAAGTAGCAATCCTATTCTTTTTCTTTTTTCTTTTGATAAGCAATCCAATAACAACTTCAATAGCACTTTTTTTCTTGTCAACCCTTCATCTTCTTCCGTGTCTTCAAGAAACATCTCTAATTTCTCTTGTAATTTTCCATCAATAGCTCAAAGAAACAATTCAACCTTGTTTGATTATAATATTAACTTTTTTATTTTTGATAATAAAAAAAATTATCTTTTAAATTCTCTTAATAATTTTGTAGCTTCCAAATTCTTGTTAGGTTGTTCAATCTATTTCAAGAATGATTTCTTGGTAATTCAATCAGTATCCTCCAAAAAATACTCATCCTTCAATATATATAAAAATACCTTCCATGAACTTCTAAATTATATACAAGATCTATTTTTATAATAATATAATATTATTATAGATCTTCTTATAGATCTATTGGATGTGGATTGCAATAGCATCACCAAACGATGGATGATGGATGGCAATGGTGATGGTAGACACTAATGGTAACGACAACAATGATGTTGTCATGATGTAATATGGCTAATAGATGAAATTATTATATTATAGAAGATCTTAATTCAAAATATTATAGCAAATTATCTTAGAAATATAGATAATAGTCAAAAGGATAGTAAAGTTAAAAAGTACTAATATTGTCTTTTATAAAATAGGCTTCTATTTATTTTATAGAGCCATAAATAAAGCAAAATAAAATAAATTAGAAAATTAAATAATATGGGCATGTATATGAGGGAGTTAAGAATAGATTTTAGCAAAATTTACCTCAAGTAGCAAAGAATTGATATCTAGAGAGGACTAGTTGTCAACTTAGGTTGACTTCAGATCGTGAGGCACAAAACTACACACCTATAGTGACTTCAAGGTTCTTTTGTAAATTGAAGAATAAAATTTGATAGTAAACTTGATAGGATTTTTATGACCATTGGTTTTGTATGATTTGGATTTGCAATGACTTTGTAAGAGCTTTACAAAGTTAAGATTGTTTCAGATGACTTGGATTTTTGTGAAATAAAATAGAGTTGATGTTTTGGATAACTTCAAGAGTTTTGTAACAAATCTACAAGTAAAATTTTATAGATTAATGATTATAATTGTGTTTAATATGTATTATAAATTTTAGCTTGATCTAAAAATTAAATTGAGAATTATTAAGGTTTAAGTGGGTTATGATCTCAAAAAGTAGAATTTTAGGACTTACAAAGATTTCTAAGATTTCTTATAATTTTTCAATTGGATTATTATGAAAGTTATGTGTGTAGGTATTAGACTTATTTTCTTATATATATAAAAATTTTAAAATCAATTGAATGGTAAAAAAGAGAGATGTTAGTATTAGAAGATCAACATCAAGGTTGGAGAAAGAGGCCAGCCAACATCAAAGCAGATTTTAGGATTTTTCTTCCATGTGGCAAGTGAGTTTGTCTTCAAATTTATTGTGCTTATTTATAACTAATAAATTAAGAGATGTGTAAAATTTTAAAGGAGATCAATGGTTTAATCAAAAGATATTAAGGTTCTAAACTATCTTAGGATTTGATTTAGAATTTAGAATTTGATTAGGATTTGATTAGGATTTGGTTAAGGTTTGGTTTAGGATTTAGAATCTGGTTAGAATTTGATTTAGGATTAGGATTTGATTAGAGTGTGATTTAGAGTTTAGTATAGGGTTTAGGATTTTATTAAGATTTGGTTTAGAATTTAGGATTTGGTTAGGATTTGGGATTTGTCTAGAGTTTGATTTAGAATTTAAGATTTGGTTAGGATTTGATTTAAGATTTAAAATTTGATTAGGATTTGATTTAGGATTTAGGATTTGGTTAGGATTTGATTAGGCTTTGATTAGGATTTAAAATTTGTCTAAGAATTTGATTAAGGTTTGGTTTAGAGTTTAGGATTTAGGATTTATTTAGGATTTGGCTTAGAGTTTGATTGAAGTCCAATTAGGATTTTAATTAGGATTAAATTAGTATTTAGTTGAGATTTATTTAAGATATATTTGTGATTATTCTAAGATTTTTTTAAGATTTATTATGGATTTCTTTTGAATTCTTTTAAGATTTCTTATTGTTTCATTTGTAATTTCTTTAAGGTTATTTTAAATTTAATTAAATCTTGATTAACATTTTTATAGTTTTATTAGACTTTATTTAGTATTCTATTAGAGTTAGAATTTTTTTGTTGCAATTTTCATTCTACCTTTTACAATCAGGTGCCCAGTGTATTCTCGAGCAAGACTTCACATATTACAACAACATTGACAATGATAGTGATAGCAATAGTAATAGTGACGGTGTCATATTACGTGAAGTCTTGCTTGAGAATGCTCTAAGTACCTAGTTGTAGAAGGTAGAATAGAAATTGCAATAACAAAATTTTAATTTTAATAGATTATTGAATAGTTCTAATTAAATTCTTAACAATGTTAAGCAAGTTTTTATCAAATTCAAAAGAAACCTTAAAGAAATTACAAAAGAAACCATAAGAAATCTTAAAGGACTTCAAAAGAAATCCATAATAAATCTTAAAAGAATCCTTAAGAAATCCTAAAGCAATATCAAAATGATTACAAAATGTATCTTAAATAAATCTTAATTAAGTCCTAATTTAATCCTAATTAAAATCCTAATAGACTTCAATCAAACTCTATGCCAAATCCTAAATCCTAAGTAAACCTTAAATCTTAAATCAAATCTTAAATAAATACCAAATCATAAACCAAACCCTAGAAAAATCCTCAATCCTAAATCAAATCCTAAAAAAATCCTAAATCTTAAACCCTAAACCAAATCCTAAATAAATCCTAAATCCTAAATCAAATCCTAAGGCATATTAGAATCCTAATATCTATTGATTAAACCATCAATCTTGCTTGAAAATTTACACACCTCTCAACCTCTTAATTAAAAAATAGTACAATAAATTTGAAGATAATCATACTTATCAAATAGAAGAAAAATCCTAAAACCTACTAGGGTATTGATTGGCCTCCTACTCTAATCTGAATGTTGAACTTCTAGTGCCAATATCTCATTTTCAAATTGTTCAATTGTTCTAAAATTTCACAAATGTATACATATACTTCAAACAACTATTTTTATAAGTCCTCAAAATTTAAACTATAGATCTACTACCAAATTCACAAAATTCTCCAAAATATAATATCTTTTTTATTTCACAAATTCTAGAATCACCCAAAACAACTGAGATTTTGCAAAGCTCTTACAAACTCATCATATACTCAAATCACTCAAAATCAATGCTCAAAGAAACCCTATTAAGTTTTCTCTCAAATCTCACCCTTCAATTTACAAAAGAAGCTCAAAATTACTATAGGTGCTTGGTTTTGTGCCTGAGGGTCTGATTTTGACCGAGGTTAATAACCAATCATCTCCAGGTAATAAATTTTGCCCTTTTGAGTTAATTTTTCCTAAAATCAACTCCTAACTTCTTCCTACATTTGATTATATCCTTTAATTTTCTAATCTATCTTGTTTTGCCTTATTTATGGCCTTATAAAATAAGTAGAAGCTTACTTTGTAAAAAGATAGTATTTACACCTTTAGTTTTACTTTCTCTTTGACTATTATCTATTTTCTAAGATAACTTGCTACAATATTTGAAGTAAGATCTTCTATAATATAATAATTCCTTCACCATTTTCAACTATTAGTCATGTTACATCACAACAACAACAATGGTGGTGGTGACGATGACAATGATGGTAACAATGATGGTGACGACGGTAGGTGAGAGCAAGCAGCAAGCAAGGCAATTCAGTGTAATGAAAAAAATGAAA
Organism: Physcomitrium patens; assembly: GCF_059467195.1. NCBI lineage: Eukaryota > Viridiplantae > Streptophyta > Bryopsida > Funariales > Funariaceae > Physcomitrium > Physcomitrium patens. The sequence goes on along the minus strand of NC_143416.1, from coordinate 11,062,682 downwards.
GAAAGATGAAGGATAAGGTATACACAATTTTTTAAGAACCAAGAGTAGTACATAAGAGCAGTCATACTGATAATGTGTTAAGAATGTTTTAGAAAGAAACACAAGAGTTAGAAGTAATGCACATACACATACATACACATAAGAGAGTATATAAAAGGAGAGAGAGCTTCTAAACAAAACTATGTATTGATGTAATTGTCTCACTTGTATATAAGAAAAGGAAGAAAAGATAAGCAGTTTCTCTTCACTACATTCTTAATACTCTAGCTATACTATTCAATGTAACTACATAAATATAATAGAGAGCGCCGACTACATTTAATGCTCTCAACAAAAGGCATTAAGATCCACTAGTTTGGTAGGACAATTGGAGCCACTATTTATAACCAGCACCAAATAATACTAAATCATCTTTTGAAATCAATCCTATTTGTAACAATACTGAAGTCATATCAATTGATATTTCCTTGCATAGTAGTATTTAACTAGAGTTAAACCACCTTGTTCATCTACTTAATTTTCCTATATTAGATGAGCTATTATGGAGAACATCGCACTACATTTTAATAAAATGAATTGCATTACAAGAACTTGGCAATAACTTTGAGGTGATTTATATAAGTACAAACAAATTACAAGAAATTGAATAATTATATTTTAAATATTATTTTCCATTAAATTTTATATCTTGACTTCATATGTCTTACATTTTGGTCATAATACAAATAATATTCAAAAATAACATTGGTTTTCATTAATATGCCAATTAATAGTTTATACATAATTACTTCCCAATCATTGAACATATATGGTCTAACTATCAATCACTTAATCCAAGAAAATTTTTTGTTCCTGAAGATCTATTTTTAATCATCAATTGCAGTATTCACAAGTTCGTGATTAAAATTGAGAATGTGGCGTTGAAGTGGCAAATGATGACCTTCGTTCACAAGGTTCACCCACACGAGCGTGCTATGCTTATGTTGCATTGCAATTGTACAAGCCGTTGACAATTGTTTTTAACAGCTACAACAGAGAAGACTCGTTTTTTTATCCAATAATGGTGCAGTATACGCAGGTAGCTGTTGATACCTCTACTTCCATTTCAATTCTCAGGAAACATCAAAAAAGGAGTTTAATGGTGACCCTTTATCTCTCATTCCATCCCATGTACTCGAAGGAAAAATAACGACAAGACCATGAGAGTTATGATTCGAGAACAGGAGAGAAGAAATTAAATTAAATTGGTAGACGCTCTAGAAATGACCTCTATCTCACGAGTTAATAAAATAATAATAATAACAATAAATACTTAATATAGGGAGTAATAGCCAACCCATGTGTAAGTAGTTGTAAAGGCCACGATTAAGAACGTCGGAAGCATGGTGTAATTCACGATGTTTTCCATTCCAAGTCTTCCTACAACGGTGATCATCCCATCCGCCAAAGCTCGCGCAAGTGTACCTGCTTCAGTAGAGAGGAGCCCGCAGTTGAATACTCCTCTAGACAAGCGTGGTGACATTGCCTTAGACAACAGTGACATGTTGACTCCTGCGCAATCAATCCAGCCCATGAAGGTCAGGTTTAGGATTTAGAGATCATTTATTATTTAGGTGCACTGGAGCAGAGCCATATCAAATGAATATTATGTAGGAGAAACTGAGATTGTCTTGATCAGCTCCAATTCTACTTTTCACCTATTCATTCTGGCCTAGATCTGTCAGAGCCATGTCGTAGAAAACAAAGAATTCTCAGAGTGAAATATAATTGAAAAACATCAAGAAACAAAAAAACAGAGCTTTCAAACCAGGCACGAGAAAATTTTGATACCTTCAAGAACGTTCGTAGAAACAAATATAACGACTGCAGCTGCCACATATTGGTATGTGGTGTAATGGAAAAAGGGGCTGTAGCATAAGATAGCAAGAACACCAACGCCAGTAGTGATTTGCGTCCACAAAATCACCACCCTGCCAGACACAAGTCCTCAAGTTTAGAAGAGTCCCTGACATGTGTCATTTTCTTGAAAATGAACCATCAATTCACAAGAGCAAATCAGTGTAATTCAATTAGAGTAATTCACTTATGCGTTCTTGTTCGTCTGGTCCTTAACGGTATTCATCACACTTCTAAACGCTATACTGACCTGTCTTCGTAGATGTTACTGATGCAGTTTCCAACAACCGCACTAATCGGCAGTACAGTTAATCCAAGAAGCGACAAAAAGATGGAAACCTGCGATCCCAGATCAATCACGTTAAGGACTTTATGGGGATGCAAACCTCTACGTTGTGCACTAAAACTCTACTTGCCTAACTTATAAAAAGCGAGAACTCTAACAGTGACTAACCAAACCGAGTTCGAATTTGATAACAAAATAGGAGAAATAACAACAGAAGGGATTGATTAAAACGAAGGATACATACATATTACAGGCGCAGTTTGTGAAGAGCATTCGGGGTGACGGCAAAAAGCATAGAGGAAGCAAACGCAAAGTATCCTTACCTGGTATGTTGACCAATTGAAATAATACGTAGTCAATATGCTGGATTCAGATATGAGAAGCTCCGAAGCAAATTTGAGCATGAAATAGATCCACAACAATATTTTGATAGGCATTGTCAGCTCCTTCAGAAGCTCACCCACTGTTTCAACCGCCCTATCATCACCATAATCTGAGTCATCCATCTCGCCCTCTTCTTCGTCTGATTGCTGATACTTGGGCAACCCAGCAGCCAATGAACTCGGAAGATTTCCCGATAATGTTGATAACAAAGGCTGGTTCAACGTTGGAGACGGTGCAGAGTCATGAATGCCTTCCAGATTGTTTTCAGAGGCTTGTCTTGAGATGGGTCCAGAAGGAGCAGGCCTCTCAGGCTCTTTAAAAAAAAGAATAATAAGAAGTAAATATACAACCCAAGCAAGGCACATTACCCATCCTGGGGCAGTGACAAAATTTACAGGTGCTCCATGAATCTGTACAAGCAACGCAATTTAATACTAAGATAGGACTTGAGGTACACACCCAACCACTAGCAGATGTGCCATTTGAGTTAAAGCTAGAAGTCCATTGAGAAAAATATATATATATATAAGAAGAAGAAGAAGAAGAAGAAGAGTACACTCTAGTGAACAAGTCAGATACCTCGAAATTGAGGTTACTAAGAGCACCAGCAAGAGCTGGTCCAACCGCCATTCCTAGAGCACTAGCGCTCACAAAAGCAGCAGACGCACTAGTCAGCTGCTTCATTGGAACGTGGTCAGAAATGTATCTCCTGTTGATAGCCCTCGCACCACCCATCCTGAACAATTGATGCCAAACAAGTACCCACATTCAAAACAAATCAATCACATTATTCTGGATAGACGGAACTACGTCGTTATTTTTATAAAATTTTATATCACAGGAATCTGTAACATATTCAGAGGAGATTTTAAAAAAACAGTTGAAGAGAAAACCTCGGTCTACACGTACCCACACAAAAAGCGCCCGAGGAGAAGGAGCCAAATGGAGTTGAAGTAGAGCGCCAAGGCGTACATCAAATTTCCCGTTATCAAGATCAGAGTACTGATGATGAGAGGAGCTGTGTAAGAAAAATTGGACCACCAGCTGTAGACAAGTGAGGATACCAGAGCCGACAAAGGCATGGACCCTATGATAAATCCACACATAGTGGCTGGAGCATGTAGTAGCTGGGCGTAATCATCTGAAGATGGTACCACAATGTAGTAGTTCACCTGAAAGAATACGTACCCTAATTGTTACTTATAAATTGACAGAAGAGAGAACACGTACTCTGATACTTGAGCATTTGAAACAGGCATTTAGTATATTCGACAATCAATTTGAACAATCACAATAACTGCACATGTGAATGTTAAACCTCAGAGCACAGGTAAGAACCTGTACACGACGGAGAGATGAAGAGCAAGTACCATGTAGAGGAAGGTATTCATAAGATTTAGTTGTATAGACATGAAATCATGAACCTCCTGCTTCCGGAGCATCCCAGATATTCCGCCATTCGGAGCTGGAAGGAGAAGCTCATTTGCCACGAACGTTTGAATGCTGACCTCTTGGGTCAAACGATGCATGGTCTCTACAATAGACTACGAAACAGAAATTCAAATTAATATAACTGCACGAATATAGATAAAACGAGCGAAGTCATTAATTTCAGTGACTTCTAAAAACAAGCACCCGCAACCTCCACGTTGATCTCATCGGCAAGCTTCCGCATTGGAGTCATTGGAGTCTGTAACGTACTAGTGTTCTACCACATATTTTGTAATGAGGAAGGAACCAAAAAAAAATTGATACAAATGTTAAACTTGTTCTTTTTAGAGAAATATTGAACGCATACCCAAAATAATAATAATAATAATAATAATAATAATAATTTTAAATTTTAAAAGTAAGATACCTGAATAACAGGCTCCTGCTCCACAATTCGCTTAGGAAGGGAAGAATTGCGGAAGAGAGAAACAGCACTACTTGTTGATGCTGATTCTAAGCTCTCGTGTCTTAGCTCAGCAAGATTACGAGATATAGTTGCAACCATTGCCCCTAACCCCTGCAACCAGCAAGAAAACACAGCATGATGCAAGATTTGGAGATAATAAAAGAAACAAATTACCCAAAACAACATATCAATCGTATTAAAGATGAACAAAGCCCTGGACGTATCTGCAAGCGTTTGGAGACAAAAAGGACTGAATAAGAGACGGTGTTTTCTTAAGCCAGGGGGTGAAAAATCGGTACACATACCACTTGTCGAAACACCTGTTGAAGCTGTGAGTAGGGGTGATTGGACCTTGAGGATATATATTGATGTCCAAGGCGAAACCCAACCCGCTTGTCGAATTTCTTCAATATTTTACGTAACCCTGTAGCATTGAGCTCTACAAAATGTAATAGCTGTAGGAGATCGTAACCAATTTTCCTGCAATGCCAAAATTCTTGAATGATCAAGCTGTCGCAATATTATAGATTTGAGCTGCATTTTGCAAGAGTATAGACATCACAATGTAACGAGAATGAAGCTCTGCAGAATGTTACCTATACTCATCCATCATTTGCCAGGGGACTATTACCGGGCTACATGGAGGCTCACAAAGTCCAGATTCATCCGCCTCATAATACTCTCGAGATGCAACTTCTCTCCGTTCGCGCAATCTTTGCAAACGCTCCGCTAAAAGACCTTGCCTCTCAATTAGAAATAACACGATCTTCTCTACCTGCAGCACCGCCCCAAGAAAAGTTGTTTCACAAATATGATGCAGAATCCCTCAGAACCCATAGATTCCCAATAAAACTTGTCATAGTGTTCTCTTGAATTCACTCATAAAAATCTGCTTCTGCAAATCGATATTTACAAAGGTTTTATCCCTCCCACTGATCACTTATTGACCAACCAAATGTGCAATGGCAAGTGAACAGAGCAAAACCTGAGAGTCCAGAAGCTCCGAAAAAGCTTTGACAATTTCATGGCGCTCATCGTCTGTCACACCTGACGCACGAACACGACCAGAGTAGTGCTTGATCCTTTTCTTTAGTGATTTGTATCCGATGTAATACCTGATCACACACCACTCGCTGCTCAGTGAAATGGCAAACACATTACTCATTCACATGGACCCTCAATGCACGCAAAGATCAGTACCACACTTCATTTTACTTTCTCTTCTCAGAAAAGGAATTAGAAAAGACGTACTCTTCCCAACCGGGTATTTGGCTGGCTAGCATGTAATGTCCAAAATGCACCATCTTGTCTAGGTAATTTACTTAAGTCCAGCTTCTCAACAATTGGTGCAGATTTACTAAAAAAGTGAGGCAGTGATTCGCTGCTTGTATCATACCCCTGATGAATCACAAGGACAGGTCAAGATCAGTGTCGAAATGAATATCAGTGTGTACCAATATCTGAAAACGTCGTGGTAACGTTGTACACCAAAAAAAGACATCTAAGGCCTCACGGAACGAAGCGACTTCAAAACGTGAGGCACCCCTGACTTGCACAGACGAAGACATTGTCTCAATTCATTGTTCTAAATTCTTTCACAACCTTTTCCTTTAAAAAGGCCACGTCAGTCAAAGCAAGCAATAGATGCAGGTTCTCTTAAATAAATTTTTAAAAAATCAAAAAATCAAAAATCAAAATTAAAGGAATCTGGTTACCTCACTCGTTCGCTCCGAACCCAGTAGATTCGCCAGCAAAGCAACTATTTGAACTGATAAAATCGAGAGCATCAATGTGATCTTAACCACCCGATGTTTCCCTTCCCATCTTGTAGCGCTTTTACAGTCAGGTTACTACACAGCTACGCCACGCAAGTAATTTCTGACGGCAGGAGGCGAGTATAATACATACAACTTCATAGTTGTCAAATCACGGTAAAACCCTGTCGAACTGGCTTTTGTACTGGAACCGTGACGCGATAAAACTCTGTAATATAGCACAGAATCTCCAATCTATCGACAGTTACATGAAATCGCAAAAAGTTCTTCAAATTCTACAATACCTGCATTATCTTCAGTTGAAAAAGAATACGAAATCATCAATCAAGCTTCCTTCAGGTGGTCAAAAAAGCAGTACCCTCAAAACCCCTAAATGAGCGAACACAAGCACGAAGAATTTCCAACGTAACCAGCACTAAAAATTCAAGGTTCTGTTTCTCAGAAAAACGGCAAACTCTCAGGAAACCGACCCGACGCGGTAGGCGTATTCTCAGGCTCTCCCGCAACTTTAACATTGTAAAGAACTCTAAAGGTATCAAAGAAAGAAAGTCTATGCTGCGGTTAAGGGAAGGGTCAAAGCCACAGCGCGTACTGGCCTCGAGTTTTTGTGCTGTACGTCAAGTTTCAAGCTTCGAACTTCAAAAATCGGTGGCTAATCACAATCCTGTACTCTTCCTGCGAAACAAGCACTCGCTCGCTCCTCAACGCACGCGTAATTGAAACCTTGCCAAGTCCCTGGGGGTCCTTGGCTAGAGAGAGGTCAACGATAAGTGTGCTTCAAAATTCTCTTCAACTCTAAGCATTCGTGCTCGAACTGGCAGGTTTTCTGCAGCCAACCACCTTCAAGCACTCTAGGAACAGCATCGATATAAACTGGAAGTGCATGGACTTATATGCACTGCCAGCGACGCATTTGTGTTTCTCGTGTACAAACACTGATTATCATCCCTCACCTAACGCAGACACTAATTTGAAGAAAAAGCTTTCAAACTCCAGTCTGCTGTGTGACGTCAATTCCCAGCCATTCCCGAAAAACTTTGGCTAAACTGATCCACCTACTTCCGCTCTCTTTGAGCACACTGACTAATAACGCCCCTCATATTGCGACACACGTATCATATGGATCTGAGTGATCAGCGACATGCAAAAAACAAATATCCCTCCAGAGTTTCTCCTTCTCTCGAGCGTCATTACTCCTGCTAGTCCTTTCACAAAAGAGTGGCAGGACTTACCCAAACTCAACTCAAACACGATCTCATCTATGCCTTCCTTCTGTGCTGGGGGTTGTAGGGCTCCTTACCCTCTATTCTCCTGCGAGGATTGATGTGTATCCAACAAGGTTCAGCGGCTCCCACTCAGCGACGTAATCGAAGAGAACTTGTCGAGCTCTCTTGAAAGCCGCCAGTCGCGCCAACATCGACCCGCAAGCAACACGAGAGACCTGGGATCAGAACGCTTTGTGGAAGCTCAAACCCTGGATGACAATCTTTACCATGGTTATCCACCTCATAGCCCCCTCGTAATCCTCGCAGCAGTTCAAAAAAAAAAAAAAAAAAAAAAAAAAAAAAAACTCACACCATTCTGCACTCCTGGAAAACGCACAACAGCGAAACAACAGATCCAGATGAATCTATCTCTTTCAACCACTACGGTTGGACGTCCTGTTCTCTCACTACAATTAGACAAATCCCAATAAGTCCAGATCTACGCAGCCACGCAGGGCCACCTCCACCGACTTCGGAAAAGAACCAACCCTCCGCCTCGATTAGCCAAAAGCAATCCACAAAAGACTATTAACCCAAGGAGGACTCAAAGCTTCATGCGGCCACCAACGCCGCTCCCATCAAGCAACGAATTACGTCGCTGGAATGAACACCTCGACCAACTACCCGTGAAAACCTTCTCGAAAACAGCACCCATGAGTCCGCAAGAGTGCCGTAAATATTCGTCAAATCCCCGGCTCTCTCGGCGGACCCCACATGAGCACATCTTTTACATCTAACCATCCTGCGCTAGATTGAAAATCAATTGCTGGAATGTAAACAACAATTCAGCAATCGCGAGCACCACCATCGCCATGAGAAATAAAGCGAATCTGGCTTTGCGCGCAGTGTGTGGGAAACGGATCTCCCAAAGAGGAAGGTGGGACGGTATTAGGCTCCCCGGTAAAAGGGTCTGGTTTCCATATCCATCACCCGCTGGGCCCGGACAGTGGAACGGGCTCCAGCCGCGCTTTCTCAATTTTATTGTGACGCATGTTTTTTTACCCCATGGGAACATTCGTTTACTATGCGTGAAGCATGAGCGACTTGGAAAATTTACTTTTACACGTCGTGGGGTTGGCTTTGGGAGCCGGCCCAATACCTTGATGATAAGTTTGAAAATGGCTTTAGGGTTGCTTTGCTGAGAATTTGGTTTATTGAGTATTTTGAGAGTTAGTTTAGTTGAAGAGTGAAAGCAAGTCCAACAATAATTAATTGGAGATCACTTTTCTTTTTTCTTTTTTCTTTTTTTTTTTTCTTTTACTCACTGATAGTTCCCTTATAAGCCTTGTGTGAAACATATGCCAGGTGCAATATTAGTAATGCTTGTGTGAATCCCTAACTCTAAGCCACACTAATCTATCCTAAAAGCATGCTTCTTCTTTTTCTTTTTCTTTTTCCTTCTCACAACAAAATGTCAAATATAAACAGGAGGTTTTTGACTTGCATAATTCCCTCATGAGAATTTCTTATTTGCTATTTAGTGTAGATTCCATCATAAATGGAAGCTAGAGAATGCTCTTTTGGCATTCAATGATTTGCAAGGCACTGCAAGATAATCAAATTCGCATACAAGATATTAGTTTGGTGTCACCCAAAGGATAAAAGAGAAAAGAACTTTCCTAGCAAGTTTAGTTCATGTTTGTTGATGAATTTTTTTGAAGGTTAGCAAATATTATAAGGACAAGTAGCATCTTGTCAAACTCACTCATGTATTTTTGTATGTATGTCTGTAGCTATTTATTTATTCATTATACATTAAAAGTTTAATTGTTTCTTATTTGGTTTACTTTGATGTACAATAAGATTCTTAACTAAGCTCTCAAATAATACATGATACTTCTGCAGAATGTTTGGTTTTTACTAATTTTCTGTTGTGTTGATTTTGTAACAAGTAGAAGCACTTACATAGCCATTTGAACAAGTAAGCAATTCTTTTATTGTACAACAACCAAGTTAATACACAATTTATTTTTCTTTGCTTTCATGTTGCCAAATGATAAACATATTTCAAAAAAACACTACACTTAAATCAATTTGCAGAAAACATTTGATTATGCATTTGGTTGATAAATCCCTCACAGCATCCTCAAAATGTATGTATATTTAAGTAAAGAGAGCAGACACACTCACAGCAACTTTCACTCTAGACTATGCACCTTAAATCAGAAGCTTAACCCACTTTAATAAGCTCCTCCTCCTCCAATCTGACACACTGCAAACCTTTAAACACTAATTTTTATTTTTATTTTTTTCATTAAAATCCTTGTCCTTAGCCAATTTTTCATACTATTGAATGTGACCAACATGGAAACCTACAACCTAACATCCATTGCCAGCAGACATACTGCTATTGCAAAAAAGGAAGCAAACAAAATACACATAAACATCTCTCACTCGAACAAAAAATGCACAGTCAAAGATACAATCCACAATACTGCCCATCATACCTTTCACAACATTATGTTTCAAAAAACTACCAAAAAATAAAAATAAAAATAAATTAAAATTTATACACACATATACATCTATCCATGGTGAGGTACAGCTTGACCAGCAAAAAAAAATGAACAGGGACAAGATTGTAAGAGTGGAGAAGGAGGCACAACTAGCATGTGTGTGGGAGGTGTGTCATGGTCTGGGGCTGATGGCTGGAACAAAAATGGGTGTCTATACATAGAAGCATTGGACAACTATAATGCAACGAATATAACAATTATCAAAGTTAAGAAAAAGTAAAAAAACTGTCCAATTGATTCTTTATGTTGATGCATTTGTGAAGAGCATGAGTGAGTGAGTGAGAAGCATGGAATTACTCCAATTGTGAGTGAATCATGGGCTTTGTCAGATTCCTGTCCTCAGACAGACAGACAAATACAGACACACATAGACACACACACACAACACAGACAGGTGCTGGAATCTCTGATTCCACTCTTGTGAATCTCATGTTGGAGATTCTCTTTTGCATGATGTGTGCCTTGAAATGCATGGCTTGCATGGCTTTCACGTGCTCTGGAGATGAAAATGTTGGAAATAGAAATAGTAAAATAATAATAAATAATCACCTAGAAGCATCTGACTTGTGTAGCCTTATTTCTTGCACTGTTAGTTTTTAGGGTTTGTGGTTTTGCTTCTGTAGTGATTGATTGATTCTTTCTTAGTTTGAAGATCTGGGTACTAACTTAATATGGTATATGGCTGGTAAATTCCATCATGGTTGCTTGGTTAACTAGACCTGAGGTGCTAATTTACAGCATGCTTTGTGTGCTTGTTTTGGCTTTACACTCCATTGGTTATTGATTTTAGGAAGGAATACAATCCAACAACGTAACAAGCAGTTGTACAACAAACCAGCAAATGATATGGTTCCCAATCCAACACTTCAAACATACTGAAATTGTTTTCTTGTGAAAGATGTAGTGTTAAAATTAGATCAATTCAAAATATTGCTTTAAGCTTGACCCATGTATTCCAAATCTTGTCAAAATTAGCTCTTGAAAAATACACATACTTGAATAAAAACAAAAATCATTTTAAAAATTTTTTGACCACAAAATACTCCAAGTGAAATCTTTAAATGTCTCTTTTTGTATTGATTGAGCATATGATGAATGGGTTCTTACCAACATGAAGGCTTTATTTAATACATACCCATTTTGTTAAGATTCACAATTAATAATTTTCTTATCATTATCAAAGTTTTATCTGATACACACACATGCTTAGTAAAACTAATATTGAATCTTGGTAGGTCCTATAAATAACCCATGCTTTGCAAGCCTTTGAGAAGACACATTCTAAGGCTTAAGTCAGACTTTGCATGTTCCTTAAGATTTATGGTGGACTAAACAATCCTTTGGTGCACATTACAATGCCAATAACTTGATTTGTGATGATAAAACTTCAACATCTATTGTAGGCACCACCTCACCACCAAAATACTTTGGACAAAAGTATCTCCTTCAAATAATGTATTCTACAATATTTTGCATGTTATTTTTTCTACAAGATTGGCAAATGATATAAAAATGGAAAATTACTAAATCAACCCACTTTTTCACTAAATAGACCCACCTCCCTCCAATCCCATGTATTTTCTTAGTGAGTCGCAAGAGCTAATAACCATTTTTGGCAGAGGGTAGATTGACTTAGTAAAAAGGTGGGTTGATTTAGCAATTCCCTAAAACTCTTGTTAATATTATTATTTTAAAATGCCATCTGACTCTGCTTTGGATGGCTTCTAATACATTTTGTACAAATTTCTAGCTTAATTGCTTCAATTTAGGTGCAAGATATGTATATTCAATCTGCTTTTGAAAAATGCTATTTATTTACATTCCTCTATACTAATTACAAAGCTGAACTTTCCTTATTTTTTAAAAATAATTATAATCATGTGTATTAGTGTAATTGATTTAATACAAAGCAACAAATAAATTTAAGAATTAAAATATGAAATATAAAATATAATGCATAAAGAAGAAAAGATTATAAATTATTTAAGTATTGATGTGGCTTTATAATTTTTAATTAATCTATTTTTGAAAAAAAATATTACAATGTAAAGGCAGAATTTATTTTGTTATATAATAATAAATTTAATAAATACAACATAAACAGCTACATTAATTTTTTAAAGACATTTGTATAATTTTTTTAAAGTAAAATTTACATATTTAACTTAGTTGAAGCTTGATATACTGTATACTCGATTATTAATTTTTTTTTAAAATAATTTAGCAATCAAATATGGATTAATAATGTTTTAGGATATTTTTATTTATTTATTGATAAATACATAAATTTTAAAATTAATTTTATTTATGAAATTTAAATTGGTAATAAGAATTTAACCTATAATATTCTATCAGTAAGTAGAATCTTGATTTCTTCAATTATATAAAAGAATCATAAAAAAAATAAAATACTATTTCAAATTAACAAAAAAGCATGAATAGAAATTATATTATTTTTTTCTTGTGTTAAAGTTATTTATTGAAATTTAGAGAGTTCAAATAAAAGAGAGATGTCCAATTAGCAAAAATTCCACGTGGACATCACCTTTATTTATATATTTTCTTATTATTAATATTGCTAATATTAATGTGTGGATTGTTGTTGTTGTTGTTGTTGGTTCTTTTTTTTTATTTAATTTTTTTAATACCTTTCAACTTCATCAGTATCTAATTCATTGAAAAAACTTTTATTAATGGTGTTGTTATGGTGTGGCATAGGAGGTGGCTACATACTAAAAAAAGATGTCCACTAAATGGTTTCCAAAAAGAATCTAATTTGGTTTAATTTACTATATTCTCTCTCAACATATATCAGATTTATAAACAATTCTTTATAATTAACAAACTTTTTATAACCAAAAACCACTCGGAGTATTTTAAAGCTCAATCAAAATATTTAAATTTAAATCAATACCAATCTGAATCTAATTGGAGCAATTAAGGATTTAAAAGTCATCCCAATTCTTAAATTATGTTAAAGTATAATTTGATTGTTCTATCTAAATTAGGTTCAGTTTTTTTATAAAGAATTCAGATAAATGTTTATTTTTTACATATTTTTAAATTTTTAAATTTAAAATTTTTATATAATTATTAGTAGAGTAATATATATATATATATGTATATATATATATTCTTTGAAATCCAATTATGTATTGGTGCTTTTCCAGAAAATATTAACAATGCTTAATATATCACAATTTATAATGTCTAATAAGAATATAATATCTCTCTCTCTCTCTCTCTCTCTCTCTCTCTATATATATATATATATATATATATATATATCATAAAAAATAATAAATTTATGAATGAACATTTTTTTATGATGAATATTATAAAAATATCTATATTTTTCTAATCCATATATATATATATATATATATATATATAACAAGATAGTTTCTTTGTATAAGATAAACTTGGAATTTATCCTCAAATTTTACTCATTTCTTTGAATTCCAACTGTTAAATGGTGACTATTAACTTCAGTCAATTTCTTTTTGACTAAATCGCAATTGATATGAAATTGTTTGAATTTTTTTACATATTTCGTTATTTTTTAAGACAATATGGAAAGTAAAATTTTGAATACTTATAATGATTTTTGACAAAAATCATAATCAAAAACATTAAAAAAGAATTAACCAATCAGGTATCAAAGTTGGACGATATTTGCAATGATTGTATAGTAACCTATTCGTAATAAAGATTTTTCAAAAAAAATATTTTAAACCCATATCTTTAAAAATGTCTTTAGTAGAGTATTGTTTAGGCCCTAAAAAACATTTATCAATATATTGGCATTATTGGGTATTTACAATTGGTCTTTTGAGAGTTTCACAAGATAGGGGGGTGGAGGAAGTTGGTGCTATTTTGTAGCCCTCTGTTGGCAAGGAGTTTGAAGGTATTGCCCTTTAACACTATATATATATATATATATATATATATATATCTTATTTGATAGGTGTTTAGGGTATATAAAATTTGAATAAAACAACTCTATCATATGTGTATTTCCCTATGTGTATAATTCTGTATTCAGTTACTTAACAAACACTTTCTAATTACTTTTTCTATATCTCTCTCTCTCTCTCTCTCTCTCTCTCTCTATATATATATATAATAATACTAGGAGAATAAAATAAGTTCTAATATTTTTTTATATAATTAACCAGATGCAAAAATATGCGCTATGATTCAATGCTTTTGAACATACATTAATTAGTTTTGATATTACGATTTTTATTGGTTATAACCTTATACAAGATAGTGTAACATAAAAAGCATATAGAATTGCTTAAAATTAATTATATTTCAAATATAACTGTAAAATTTTAATTATTATAGTATCAAAATAAATTAGATAGAGAATCCATATTTCTTAGTAAAATGAAAAAAAATCAACAATATTTAGAAAAAAATAATAAAAATTTATAATGTTTAGATTTTTTGTTTAGTATCAGTAAATAGCAGTAAAATTAAACTAAAAAAAAAATCATAAAAGAAATTTCGCTATTAAAAAATGATGAAAAGCTCATTTCTAGACTGTACTCTTTTTATAACAAAGATATTATCTATGTCAGATTATTTTTTGTTCTTACTAACTGATAATATGTTATAGTTAGTAAATAACTACTTAACTTTTCTTTTTCTTTTTCTTTTTCTTTTTTTTGTAAGTTTGAATCTAACAAGGTTTGATTTGATTTGATTTTTACTTTAAATTAAGTTATATTTGAGATCTAATATGCACTATCACACTGGAAAAGAAGTCTTGACAATTCTTAAAGTGTTTCTAAATACAATTAAATGTGGCATGGAAGTAAGTAAAATATATTATAATACTAATAAAGATTATTTGGAGAATGTATTGTGAGATGGCAATACTATTATAGATATGTAAGTGTATAATAAGGCATTGTTGTTGTATAACCATTGCAAACTTTGAATTATTTATTTAATGTTGGAAATTCTAAGTATAAAAAATAAAATAAAAAAAAAAAAAATCAATTAAAAAATCTTTGATTAGAGTACTAATTTTTAATGTGCATTGCATATTTGAACTGATGTTAAAGAAATATTGCTATAATTTTTCAAGGTTATTTTCTGAAGAACTGTTATAAAATCAGTTCACTCTATACACAACAAAATAAATACCAATTTTTTATTTCATTCTTTATATTTTATATTTGTAAAATTATGTAGATAATCAAACCTTAGAAAATACAAAATACATACATACAAATTCTGCACAATTTTTTTCCTTTTATGCCATCCATTGTACTACAACAAGATAACATTAAATGATAGACATACCACACACTTACCAACAAATGTCATTTCATCACTATGAGAACATGTTCATTTTTTTCTCTCTTTCTAAGAACAAAGAATATGCTAGTTGTGAAGCATATCTTCCTTGCTCAAGGTCCTCAAGAATGTGACGGCCATAGGTGGCCATTGCCAAATTTTGTACTCAAAGCACACCTAACATCTACATCATGAATGACGGCCTCTAGTGTCAAAAGGTGTTAAATCTCATCCCAAAGGAAGCAAGTCTTAACACCTAAACAACTTAGACATCAACTTTGTTCCATAGTAGAGCAAACAATGCATGCCTATGAGCAGTAGTCACTTTTTCTTTATGTTTTATATAAGTATGTATATATATATATATATATATATACATACTTGAGACATAAGTATGATAAATTAATAAACTTCCTTCCAAGGGACCTGTTTCATGCCCAGGCTTTGGGACCCAATTGGGTGCCAACAGCTGCCAGTGCGTCATTCTTATTTGCTATTGCACATGACTGGGTTCAGCATATTTGTAATGGGGCCAATCTTGCTCTCTTTGCAGGAGCTGACCCTACAGTATCTGAAAAAAAGAAAACCATAATATTTGAAGAATGTGCTAGTTTGACTTACACAATCTGTGGTTTTATGTGGTTGGAGTGAAAGGAAAATATCTACTGTAACTTTCATGGTGAGAAAAGAGATGCAACACAGAAAAAGATAAGGGCAGAGAAAACATTAATAACAAACATGTGAAATACAATAAGGAAAACAAAATAGAATTTTAGAAAATTATTGGCTTGTGGCAAATGGCATTTGAAGACAATGAGGACAACTCAAACTTTATGGAGAAGGCTTTGATCCATCTCCTTTGATACAAGTCTATTTAGAAAATAATGGACAATGTTTCAAAGTTTTAAGAAAACACAATAAATCCAAGTCAAATGGGAATTGATATTCCTAAATCATGTAACTTTTCTCCTAAAAGACAGTACCTTTTCTTGCTAAGAACTGCACACAACCTCACAAAACATGAACCACTTGACACATTTTTTTGACACACAACCATCACATGCAGTAGTGAACAACAAAAATAACAAAAAGAATGGAAAATATCTAAAATATTTGATGCATCCATCATGCAGAAGAATCTGAAAGGGAACAAACAAGGATTGAGCTGTAAAGTATGAAACCATAAGTGCATGGGAGTCTAGATTTTTTTGCCAACATTCACTGTGCATGAGCATGTCTTGTAAATCTGCATTCAATGTGCAATTCCAAAGCCCATTGATTCCTCTCATTCTCATAGTCTTTTTCTCTCTGTCCTTTAAAACTCGACCTTCAACTATGATTTTTTTTTTTTTTTTTTTTTTTTTTCTGTCGCAATTTCAGTGAAACTTGTGGTGATGGTTCCTGTTAGACTTGTTCTCTGTCTGACAATGCAACAAACTGGGTACCTACTTGGTCATTCCTGGCAAGTGGCCCTCTGTAATGTGTGCTCACAAAGCTTGCCATGTGGTGACTGTTCAATGCTCAGGAGAATTAACTAAAGAATTCCAAACAAAACGCACATTGTTGTTTTGATATCCAGGTGTGTGGCTGTTTGCTGCTGGAACCCACTCACAAGCTGTTTTTCTGATAAAATCATGATAGGATTCTGATAAGCTCATTGACCCTTGGAATCCTAGTTGGGCTTTCAACTTGTATTGAATACATGAGCTCTGTTGGGTGCTGCTGGAGCCTCTGGGGCTTTGAAAAGGCAGATGAGTTTGGGAGGGTCACAATTTCTGGTCATGGTGTCCACTGTTTTGTTGTTCCCCTACCTTTGCAGATCTCCAATATTTATCTTGTTTTCTTATTTATCCAAAATTTCATGTCTTTTTTGTATTGTGTAATTGTGAAAGAGAGAAAATAAAGGGTCTGCAGAGGTAAGAAAACAACAAAACAAGATACAATGGTTTTTACTCATTTTAAAATTTTCACTTGTGAGTGGAACACACCTTACTCAAGAAAAGAGCGAGAGAGAGAGAGAGAGAGAAAAAAAAAAAAAAAAAAAAAAAAAAAAACTAGGCATTCATGGCTGTAACACCCTGTTAACCACAGCAGGGCAAGTTGAGGAGAATCAGGCCCTACTATAACTCTCCTAATACTTGCTAAATCCCATCTACTTCATGGATCATTAAGCAATTTTGTGTCTCTTAAGAATCCCAACACAGTTTCAAAACGATTCCTATGCCCAATTTGTATGCGGCCATCCATGATTCAACAAACGACATTATCCGCAACAAACACTAAAATCTAGACCAGATTTTTGGACACTCAGCTGCATATGTCTCTGTCAGCACCGAATTCACTGTTCATATATCTACGAACTACTATTCTTAGGTGAATAGGAGGGAATGGAATCTGGAACCTAGAGTATTCATCACAGTGCATTAAAAGCATCTACCTAGACCCCCCAAAAGTGCTGGGACACTGTTTGGGGGAGAGAAAGGATTGCAACTCCTTTCCAGCCCTGACTGCAGAAGCCCAGTTTTCTGGGGCCCCTTTGCAGGGAAAGTGGTTGAATGGATAGATATAGGGCTAGAACAAGAAAGAAGACGACGAAGAGAAGGGGAGGTTATGTCGTCATACCACTCAGAAAGTGCAGGCCTAAAAAGCAACACCAATGTGTTTATCATGTCATGAATCACTGCCTACGATGTGAGTCGCCCAAAGGTCTGCAACGGCTCTGGGTCTTCACATGCTGCTGTTCACTGAGCCTCCTCAATAAGCTGCTGCAGGGATTCCTGCTCAGAACCCACAGTCTCTGTGCTTTGCTGAGCCTTATACAAACTTGACTGTGCCTGCCTGCAGCCTTCCGTGGAAACTTGAGATTGCTGATCTTTACAGTGACGTCTAATCAAAGTTAAGGTTCTTGAAGAAAGGGAAAGAATAAATTTAAGTAACAAAATAGAACTATGTGCTGTGGTTGGTGTGCATGACCAACCAGTTCACTAGGGGGAGGAGGAAGTGGTGGAGTAAAGATTTGCGGCTGTGGAATGAGTTCTGGAGATTTTAAGATTGCAGGATCTGTCGATTTGATATGGTTGTCTCTCAGTTTCGTAGTTCAAATCACGTGATTTGACGATGCGGTGTGGAGAATGCGGTTCAGTTTCGTCAAACTAGAGGCTGTCAGACAAGCGGGGATGCTGGTCGTTAGCGATACCTCATCGCAGCATCAGCGGGGGTCTGATCGCTCGCTCGTCGAGCGCAGGTCACTGCTGTCAGATTTGATGCCAGGCCAAGACGCGACTGTGGATTCATGCGATGCTGGGTCTTGAAGGACCAGAGGCGTCGAAGCACAAAAGCCCTGAAAAGTACCCATGTTGCGGGAGATGCTCGTGAATTGGCAGCCCATTCGCGCAGCTGCGATTCGTCCATTCACGATTGGGGATAAAAAAGAAAAGGAGAAGCACTTTTTACTTCTAAATCGGTAAATTTGGACTGTTAGGTTATATATGGGTAGAGCCGTGGACTGAAGTACAGTTCCGTGAATGATCACAACGTCTGATCCTGATGGTGTTTTGACGTGTATGTGCAATAATCATGACACCGAGCTCAGATGCTGCAAAAAAGGCTACAATGCTCATGTGGGGGTTTTTTTTGGGGTGCACTTGAATCGTATTCCACCAGAACGTGCATCTTATGTCCTATTACGGACAGTGCTGGAAGAGAATTTAAAAAGCAAAAGAACGGAGGCCAATATCCTGATCATCCGGCTATAACTAACTTGCTGCTCGTCATCAAGTGTCGGAATTAAGCCTCCCTGGAATAGGGTTTTGGTCGCTTGACCAGTCACTCACTTTCGGCCTTGGCTACTCGCTCCCCCAAGAGACGGCGGAATCTTCGACTGCAACTCTGCGAGGTAGCGTGTAGCGGTTTATGGTATAGATAGGTTTCGGGATCTAGAGAAAGATTTTGCTAAGAAATACCTTGTCAAGTTTCTGTGACGCAGATCCTGCATGGTGACACATTGCAACATCAACTACCTTCGATGATAGTGCATAATCGGATCTGCTCTGGGTAGAAGTGGACGACAGATAAGGTCAGAAAGTGAGCACGGAAATTGTGATCCCTGCCACTTGAGTAGATTAACAGGTTATTTTCACAGGGTCTACTTGTTTTAAGGAAAATGCATTTCATATTTTTTGAGCCAAAGCCAAACTCGCGAAAATATTTTTGCATCACTACTTTATCCCAGAATGGGTAACTTCACACGCAGCGATACACCTGCATGGAGCAGTGAATGAAAACGTAGTTTAATTACTCAGAACGCGCCTTGGTTGGTGGGTGAGGAATACACGGGATGAAACCTTTCACGATAGACATTGAAATCGGTTAATGAAAGAGCTTATTGTTGTTCGAGGAACTGCAGCTCTTGTAGTTAGAACAACGTTCGAGTAGCAAACATGCTGGCTGCTCCCTTGCCACTTTTGAAAGAGAATAAGTCTGTTTGAAGTAATTTGCAGACTCTCTCCACTATATCTGCCCGATAAGAAATCAGTTCCGTCTACAAGCACTAAATTGTCCACTCAAGCTCTTGCGTTAATATGCTATAAGAGCTTACATTCAAAGGCGGAGGTGCTGGTCGACGCATCTAACTTGAATCAACACAAATCAGGCAATAACCCTGTGGTATAAACATACCTTCCGGGATCACGATTACAGAAACTAGACACTGATCAGCGGAACAGCCTTGAGATTTAGAACCACAGTTGTCTTGAATGTGGTACCAAAGGTAGCATCACATGAGAACTTTGAACCTGATCTGGATGCGAAGCTAAAGCATCTGTTGAAGAACTGGCTGATTCTTCGAAAAGTTACCAGCTGTTTGATTGTTCAAGACGGATGCATCAACATTAAAAAATCGAAGGCCAGAATTCATGATTCACGTGCTATCTAGATGAGCTTGTGTACTGGTGTTAACTCTGTTGAAATTCCACAAGTTAATGTTGTGTAAAATCACAACTTGTAACTTGACTAATGAGTTGCTCCAGGAAAGCAGTACTACTGCACCTCACGAATGAAAGTTTAGAACTCAGCAAGATTGAGGAATCCAAAGCAAGGTCAATGGGCAAGTGTCAAGCTCTTGACAAAAAGAACGGTTTACTTTCAAGTTCAGAATATGACAAATGCTTTGGCAGGTGTGGAGTTATTGTCGAAGAGTGTCAGAGCTTGATGGGTTTGCTGTTTATTGCGTAGTCGGTGTTTACAAATAGAAAATGGAACCCAACACTTGGAAACCATGTGATAACGGCTGCAACATGGATGTTATTTTTCGATCGTGGTGTACTGAAACATGGTCTTGTGCAAGCACAAAATGTACCAAAAAGTAGAAGAATAACACCACATTGCACTTAAACGTCCATCTCACATTAACAGCACGATTCTCTCTTTCTTTTTTAATTTTAAAACTCATGTTTGACCAAAGTCATGCATGTTATACACTAATTTGTTCAAAATTCTTACTTCTTTTAGGCTTTTGATTTATACGAGAGAATGAACTCTGAAATTTCGGTCATTTTTTTAGAACAACAAAGGAATGGTGCTAAGTTTTGTAAATTATACATGTATTTTATTAATAAATAAAATATATCATTATATCCAAATGAAAAATGAAAAAAAAAAAAAAAAAAAATGTATCTAGATTCTCAGAATTTCAATCTTATAAATGTGCAACTCTACTTGAATTAAAGAACTAAATAGTATTGAAGTTTAGCAAGATCTCTTGTATAAAGCTTATTTTGAAGCAAAATAATAAATATTTTTAAGACTATGTGTACAATATTGATTATATATATAAAAAAATAAATAATAACAACTTAGATCCTAATATAGAATTAAATTCAACAAACAAGAATTAGTTACTTAATTTATTTTATTACTTATAAAAATATACTAAGCAATTATGTTAGATAAACAATTACAAAGATAATCAAAGTAAAAAATAAATTTAAGATACCTATAATCATAGAAATATATTTGGTTTTAATTATTAAAAAAGTAACCTAAATATTTTTATAGCTATTTTAAGAGAGCAATAAGTTTTCTACTTAATGACAACTAATTAGAAATAAACGATAGCATAATATGTTAATCTAATATAAATCATTTGAATTAACTATAAAATAATCTTATAGATTTAAAAGATCAATGTGTAATATTTTCACATTATATTACTTTATGCCTTCCAAGTATTTAGTTGATTAGTTGAATATTTTCTGATGAATTTATTTGAGATTAAATATAAATTAAAATAAAAAAAATTGTACCGACTTTGTATTAATTTGGTAAAAAATCAGTTCAAATAAAGTTTTTTTCAGAAAAATAATTATATTATTAAAAATGATACTTTCATTAAAAATTTAAAATAAGATTTTATAAGAATTTAATTTCTTTTATTATATTAATTGTATTGTCTTTAAAATTACCTAAAATTTAAAAAATATAAAATATAAATAAAGAGAATTTATAATACATACATAAAATTTACTTTATTTTTCACCACAAAATGACATTTGATTAATAACTAAGAAAATTAAATTCTAATAATATTATATTTATTTATAGGGCTTCAAAAAATATATTTAAAATATTTTATAAATTTTTTATCAAATATTAAATTTTTTATTAAATTACATAATAAAAAATATCATAAAGACAAAATTAATCTGATTTAAAATTAATTATAGAAGAATATTTTACTTTAAAGTATTTATTTTACGTATATAATTTTTTTAATAAGATGTTAAATTAATTCCAATTATTTTTAAATTAATCTATTTATTATCAAAAATTATAAAATAAATTATTAAGGTAAACTTTGTCGTTATAACTATCATTAAAAGATTGATTGGAATAATTATAGTTATTAGATGTATAAAAGTAATACAATCATGGAAATACCATTTAATGAAAGAATTTCGAATAGATTGATGCATTAAATGGTAAAAATGTAGTAATATGTGCAATTTTAAATATCATTGTGTTTTTTTCTTAATTACAACTTTGAATTTGCGCAACCCTCTTTCAATCTGTTATGTTTTAATAATATTAGTTTTATAATTCTTTACTACATTACTTACAATTTAGGTAGGAAGCAAAGAGTATTGGCTACTTTGAGATCGTTTCATTTTAAAATAAAAAATCCACTTAATATAGACCTTCTAAAAAGATTATATTACACATTTGAAGATATTAAAAAAAATTAGATAGATTTATACATGCCTTAGGTTATATTATTTGTAGACATTATGCTTATAGGTGCCTTATTGTCTTTAAGTTTAACAAAGGTTATGCATATAATAGACATGATGCTAACTTACTTTGTCACCTTAGGTCAATCATATGGCTGACAAGCTGGCCATTTGAGCTATATACATGTTGTTTCCATATTGACAAACACTTGCACTTATTGATTCAATATAGAAGTCATAATCCTGGTCTTTTTCAATTGTTAGAAGGACATTCTAATGGTTTTTGCCTCCAACTTGCACTAAAGGCATTAATTGCTTAAATGCTTCTTATAGAAGTAGCTCAAAAGAATATGATTACTGTATTGTACCAAAATGATCTTGTAAGTTATGTGGTTGTACATACTATCTATTATAAGAACCAATGTCTTTATAGAATTTATTTTTATGGTCTTTTGTCAATTTTTATTTTTTAAAATAATTATTTATAATATTATATAATAATATACATATAAATACAATAGAACAAATAAGATTAGTTATATATTTTTTATCCATCTTAGATATATAAAACTTACAAAAAGATATATATATATATATATATATAATATAATATAATTATGGAATATACTTATGAAAAAAATAGATTTAGAATATTTATTTTGCATGTCGTGAATGTCACAAATTTCAATACATCTTTTAGTTTGCTATAACTTCCTTGGAAACCAACAACAGTCTATATTCAAGCACATTTACAACCACATTAGAACTCCTTTATTAATATCAAATTAAAAAAATATTGCACAATAGTGTAGTTTTAATGGTTGATAATTTCTATAGTTAATATTACTTGGTGAATTTTTTACTTTTGATGGCTTAGTCTATTCCAAAGAGATTTGTTGCTTCCATCAAATTAAACTTTGTATTTAAAGAATTTGGTCCAACATTCAAGCTTGTTGCATTAAACCAATAGTAGAAGTATCAAGGATATGAATTTCACAGAGTTAATAGACCAATACACTCTCATATCACTCAAAACAACTAAAAAATCATTCAAAAGGTGGTATAATATTAAACTAAAATGGCTATTG
The DNA here is from genome assembly GCF_059467195.1 of Physcomitrium patens. Classification (NCBI taxonomy): domain Eukaryota; kingdom Viridiplantae; phylum Streptophyta; class Bryopsida; order Funariales; family Funariaceae; genus Physcomitrium; species Physcomitrium patens. The sequence goes on along the minus strand of NC_143416.1, from coordinate 11,039,039 downwards.
CTAAAGACAAAAAGCTTGGAAAATCTTGAAATAAGACTACCAATTAAAAAAATATTGATAAGAGTGAAGAAGGCTTCATTTTTGCTTCTATATATATACTATTTAATTAAAAACTATATAGCGACAATCTATAAGTCCTCTAATAAGTGTCCAATTTGTAAGACACATGTCTTAACTTTTAAGGCAAGTTTTCTATACGTACACTATATTATTAGCTTGTATCACAAGTTATCCACATATGCAATACATGGTTAACTTGTTGGCCAAGTTTCTAACCTATCAATTAACTATAAACGTGTATAAAATCTAATATGTATCTATAAATAATATCAAATTTATTTATATTTATCTTCTATTTGATATTTTTTTATTTAGATAAATATGTATATCCATGACAAGAAGATATGTGACAGTTTTTTGGAATTGACAACAATCACCATAGATTTGTAGAATCCAATAGTAAGTTGTCAAAAAGATTGTTTGTGCAACACAAAAAATATGTGAAATCCATACTCTACACAACATGTTCTTTCATAATTTTAATATGTTGAAGGCATAAGTACAAATATACTCTATTGCAAAAATTTAAAAAGCATTGGAGATAATAATTATACTTGTGGTGTTTATACTTTATAATCTTTTGTTGTTGCATTGCCAATTAACTTGGATTTATTTTTGATTAATTTATGTTAATAATAAAGATTTTGTAACCTCATTTAAGTGTAATTTAGGCTTATAATAATTTTCTTGTTGAGTAGTTTGAATGTAAGTTGAAATTGGAGTACCACACTAGCAAGCTAATATAATTTGATTTATACTTATTCGTTTATCAAAAGTTATGTATTTATACAAGCTAATATGATTTATGTTTATAGAAACTTATGTATTTATGTAAGCTAATATGATTTTTATTTATGCACTTATAAACTAATCTTATTATATTTATACAAGATACCTTCACTCTTTCATCTCAACACTATATTATTAAATATCCATAACCATTGATAGAAATATCTTGGTATATGAAAAAAAAAGTATTACAATTGATCACATTTGCAAGACCCTCTACATTTATGCCTTGAGTCATTTCATTCAATATCTAAGTACATGTACTTTATCATCCATAAAATCTACCAAGGTTTTTTCATATTATGTAAAAGAAATTAGCACAATGCTTAATAGATACAAATTGCAATGTCTAGCAATATAATATACTACCAACTTTATAAGCTATTTTTTATGTTATTTTTCTTTGATTGCTATTAGCATAATATTTAAGTGATTATTTTTAGCTCTAAGTGGCTTATAAATTCGTCCATTTTTAAAAGCTTTAAAATTATTGTTATATGTAATGATACTAAAAGATTAAATTCAATTGATTATCATGTTCAATAGAATACATAAATTTTGTTATGTATAAGACTTATTAAACTTAGTCTTCAACTAATGATAAAATAGAACTATATCTAAAAAAATAACATTCAAATAAAAGATGAGAGCATAAAAACTTACAAGAGGTGTGAATGTATCAGTAGAAAATTTGAATGTTTTGGTAAGATTATCTTTGTATTGCTTAATTTATATGCAAATTTTAGAATCCACCTAATTAATTTTAAATAGATGGAATATCTATACAAGTATAAAAAAATAAGGCTAAATTCCAACAAAAGAAAAATATCAATGTTATTTAAGAGATCCTAAATTCTATTAAATATAATCTTGATAGCATATTACATCTTCTTAGGAATTTGATATAAAACAAAATTCTACTAAAATATTACTTTGATATTAGCATCTAGCTTAGATGTCTTATCTCCAGATTAATATTAATCTTAGATGTAATTTTTTTGAATAAAGACAAGTAAAAATAAAAGACTCCTAAAAACAAATAAAATAAAGTTGTTGAAACTCACAAATTTAGTCTTTGCGAGTGAACTTTTTATATGACAAAGGATCCTTTCTACTTACAAAGCCATAAGTCTCTATGTTAAGAGACATGTTCATAAATAAGATATAAAGTGAAAAACTTGAAGCTTCAAATCATCAACCATTGTTAAAACATACCATGCAGTATAGGCCAAAATTCAATTCTACTCACATGGTTGCGCATCCTCATAATGTAATTTACTTCACTGATTTTGGTGGACTTTCTTATTGGTAGTATCTTATGTACATTCATTCCACATATCTACTATTATCTTTGGATTGTGATAGTCAAAAACTCATCTTTGTCTAGTAGAACAATTATAATGACTTATTGTTACATTTGTAAACTTGTATGCTATTACATTACAAGAAGCCTTGCCTTAGAATACATCAAACACTTGGCTGTGAAAGCTAAGTTGGAAATTGAAACAATAAGGTCCTAATATTCTAATAGAACCTTAAATAAATTCCAATTAAAGCTTAAAAATCTCAATCAAATTTTAATCAAATCCAATTGAAGTCTTAAAGAAATTATAAAAGAATTATAAAGAAGTCATAAAGAATTTTTAAAGAAATCATAAAGAATTTTTAAAAATATTTTTAAATATTATAATTAAAAATTCTAAATAAATATAAAATTAAAATTTATAAAATCTTAATATAATTTTAATACAATTTTAAATTCTAAAATAAATCTTAATCAAATCCTAATAAAATTCTAAATCTTAAATCAAACCTTGATAAAACCTTAATTAAATTTTAAATCTTAAATAAATTCTTAATTAATCCTATAATAAATTGAAAATTTAATAATTATTTTTATAATCTTAGATTTTAACTCAAAATTTTCAAACTTTTCAATTATCAAATTAAATAAAAGCACAATTAATTTGAAAAAGATCTAATTTATCAAATAGAAGTTAAATTCTAAAATCCACTTGGATATTGGTCGGCCTCATTTTCTAACCTTGGTGCTAATCTCTTAGCATCAATATTATTTAATTATACCATTTAATGGCTTTTAAAAGTTTCATAAATGTTGGAAATAAAGTCTACTACTATTGAGAAAAATTTAATTTAATTCAATCAATAGATTGCTGAAAATCTTAGAAATCCTCATTGATCATCTAAATTCTAATTTCTAAGATTCCAATATATTTATATTTAAATAACCTTTGAATAAACCATTGGATTAAGCTTAAACTTACAAAATGAATTCAAAACAATATTGATCGCAAAATCACAAATTTTCACCTATGGATCATCCACTAATATCACAAAAATCTCCAAAGAATAAGCTTTATATATTTTTCAAAAATTCAAAGTCATTGTAAAATAACCTTGACTCTGCAAAGCCTTCATAAAGTCAATACATATTCTAATTACTCCAAATCAATGCCCAAAGAACCTCTATCTTGTATGCTTTCAAATTTTGTACTTTGATCAACCAAAAAACCCTTGAATTATTATAGATGCCTAATTTTGTACTTTGAGGTCTTATTCTAATCTTTATTCAAAACTTGTCTTCTTTGGATATGAATTTTTGATTTATTAAGGTAATTTTGGCTAAAAAATATTTTTAATTATTTTATATATATATATATATATATATATATATATTTATTTATTTATATAAATGATTTTTTTACATACTTTGATTTGTTTCATTTGTAGCTCTACAAAATAAATAGAAGTCTTTTTTACAAAACAATAGTATTAACATTTATTAATTTATATTACTTCTTTATCTATTACCTATATTTTTCAGATATTTATTATATTATTATATTTAATTTCTTTTAAAATATAATTATTATTTTTTATTTTATTTAATGGTAATTTTATAATATAATAATTCTACTTTTGAACTAATATGAAATACATTTATAATGATATTTTAGTACTAAGATTATACCAATTTCTAGAAAATCATGCTTCTTTTATTACTTAAGCAAAAAAAATTATATTTTTGAGTACACCAAATGCTTACGAGACTTGATGAAATTAACAATGTATTAAAAGCTACAATACAAATTGCCACACATTCAAATCCCAAAAAAAGAGAGAGCCTTGAAGTTTCTTTGTTGATGTTTTTAAAGCCTAAAACTCTCTCAAGTACAAAATAAATCCTACTTTTGATATGGTGATACTACTAGTTATCAAAATGGTTTTTATTGGCACAACTTTCTTAAATCTACTTATTATATTATTACATAATAAGTCTTATCAGTATAATTATTGGATTCGAAATCTTACTTTCATCACCTAAGGCACTTATATCCACATAAAATTCAACACTTTATTATCTCTTATAAAAGAATTCTACACATATTTGTTAATATGGCACAATCTTTTTTATTTGAATATCTTATTGAATTCCATCTTTAAACTTATTTGTTGTGCTAGCATCAAACTATGTGTCACATACACTCCAAGGCTTTTTGATAGTATATAGGACAAGGTTCCATCCTTGCTTAGCTATTGAAAATTATGAATATTATGAATATAAAAAAAAAATGAACTTGGAACTCTACAAAAATATACTTTTGAATAAGCATAAATTATAGCATAACAAATAGCAAGAGCAATAACCAAAGTCTTAGAGAAGATCTTAAAATCTTGCACCTTATTTTAATTTTCTTATTCTCACTTAAAGAAGCTAAAAATATATATATTTTTTTAATTTTTTATAAATTAAGATTTATGGTGAAAAAAAAAAAAAAAAAAAAAAAAAAAAAGGCTTTGAATTCCTTGCCATTCCTCTTCTATCTTTTTATTTGACTAAATTCTATTGTTGAATAAATTGGATTGTGGATATTATGGATATTGTTTGAATTGTGGACATTAAGATAAAATTACTTTAGTTGGATCTTGAATATCATAGTGAAATTACTTTCATTGAATTGTAGACATCAAAGCAAAATTACTTTAGTTAAGTTATAAACATAATAGTAAAATTATTTTAGTTGAGTTATAGACATCAAGATGATATCGCTTTAGTTGAATTATAAATATCATGATAAATTTACTTTGGTTGAATTGTGGACATTAGGATGAAATCACTTTACTTGAGTTATGGACATCAATGCTTGCTTTAATGCTCTAGTACTATCCAAATTTATATGTAGTTATGGATGCAATTATGGCTTATATTATTGAGCTAATGCCATATATACCTTAATTCAATGCTAGTTTGAAAGCTTGCATCTTTCTTAATATACTTGTATTCGGTTTAATTAATAAGTTTATAATTATTTTATTTTTTCATTTTTTTATTTTTTTTGTAGAACTTCTATTAAAGCTTGTGATTGTATTGTTGTTGGATTTGAGCTTGTTAGTACAATTTCTCTCCTCTCACCTCTTACACTTGGTTTTATGGATACAAGTTTTAAACGTGGAATTTCATGTTTGGATTAAGTTTGGTAGTATACATATCCTACAATTTGCAAGGTCAATGTTGTGCTGCTAGTTTTGATTTGTAATCTATGTTAGAGTTGTTGAAATTTGTAAGTTGATAGATGTGGTTAATCAAGGATAGAAGTTGCAAAAACATATGATTTATTGTGACGTTTTGTATAGATACTAGACATAGCAAGTAAGTTGTTAGATTCACCTCTTTCTAGTGGTTGGATTATAAATCAATGATTGATCATATAAAGCTCAATTCAAACTCAAATTTAAACCAATTTATTATAGATGTATCTATAGTAGTATATCCAATATGATGGATTGATGTGAAAAGCAAAACTTGCAGTTAAGCTTGAGCACAACAAAGTGAAGAATCTATAGCAATTAGACTTTGTTGTGGCATGCACTAGCTTTCTGCCATGTAGTTGTATAACTTATTGCCTTATTTAAGAATGCACAAGATACTTGGCTATAAAAAATAAAGTAGAAATTACAACAGAAAAAAGATCTTTATAATCCTAATAGAATTTTTAAAAAAATTTAATTGAATCTTAATATTATTAGTCAAATCTTAATCAAATTTAAGTCTTAAAAAAGCTCTAAAAAATTATAAATAAATTCTAAAAAATATCTAAAAAAACCATAAATGATTTTAAAAAATCTTAAAGAAATAATAATTTTTAACAAAATCTACACAAATCTGTAGTAATTCTAATAAATTCCTAACAAAATTCTAAAAATTCTAACCAATTCCTATGATAAATTTAAAACCTGAATAATTATTGATTAAATCTTTGACCTTGATTAAAACTTCATACCCATTGTAATATATTGATTAACATCAAGCTTAAGAATCAAACTTATTAATTGAAAAAAAATGTTCTTAGTTTTTTTAGATGTCGGTTGTTCTCTTTTTTCAATCTTAATATTGATCTTCTAGCAGCAACAATTCCTTATTGAATTATTCACTTTCTCTCAAAATTAATAAAATTATTTCAAACTAAGATTAATACATGTACACAAAAAAATGCTTTAGTATAGTTGGAAAATTGCTCAAGATCTCAAAAAATCTCATTGACCTTGAAAATCAAATATTTGACAAATATTTGATATAAAAGCACAATTAACACTAAATATTTTTACTACCTTCTTATTTTTTATATTTTCTTATTTTATTAATATATTTTTTAATTAGACTCATTTATAATAAAATCCATATTTTTCTCTTTTACCATATAATTGTATTACAACACAACAATACTAGCAAATCCACCTTAGTTTGCAGAAAAAGTACTTTCTTGCAACATATTGCAGATTGGAGTGTACAATCACAAGAATAAAAGAATGTTTTGGTTCCTTAGTTATCAATCATTGACATAGCTTGTGGTGTAGGATGCATATATGTATTTGTATAATATTATGTTTTTAGTCATTTTCTATGTCAAAATTTTCCATTGAAAAAGTACTTGCACAAAGTTTAGAGTGAAGCCTACTCATCCTAAATCTTGTCACAAAGTTGGTTGCAACTTTGGTAAACCATTTAGGGATAAGTGCCGTTATCTATGTTCTATTATTTTTATGATTATGCCCATGATTATTTTAAGTAATTATGATATATAAAATGATTAAACTTTATAATAATAATAATAATAATAATAATAATGTCTTTGTATATATTTAAATACATATACTAAAAATTGTGCCTAAAAAAAAATCAACTAAGATTTATGTTTTTAAGTATTGTTTGTAGTGAGTGTTGGCAGGTTGAGTGGATGGCAGCAGAATTGCAGTGGCGGCAACTAATTCGGTGGTTTGAGTGGGTGAGCTTCGTGCCTTTTCTATATACATGGGATTCAATTCACTTCATCTTTCTAAGAGGAAGTTTTTCTCTTGAGAAACTAGTTGGTGGCTAGATACCTTCTAATTTGGTATCACACATTTTAGCCTGCTACTCTTCTAAAATGTGTGGTGTGACACACAAGGTTTTGAATTTTGGATCAATGTTTATTTATGTGTATGTGTATATATATATATATATATATATAATCTATTGTAATCCAGGAGTGTTTTATTCTTAGAAAAAATGTATTTATTAAGGCTCATTATACTTATGTCTTTGGACTATCAATATAAGCAAATAAATATAAAGATTTTAAATGTGCCTATACTTTTAAATTGGATAAACATCTATTAATAACATTTTACTGTTATTTATTCTTCATAAGCACAAGATAAGTATCTTTTATCCAATTTCTAATTTTATATTTTATAAATTTATTTGTAATATTTTTATATTTTTTCTTTGTTAAATTTTATTTCAATCCATAGCGACTTATATAAGTTTTGTCATTTGCTTTTGTTTCATATCAATTTTTTTTTATGTTTTTAAATAAGCTCAAAGAAGCAATCCTTATTTAACTCATGTGAGGTTAATTTTTGTATTTAATTATTTTTTGATATTTTTATATGCCTCTTTGATCAATATTTTAAAACATCCATACTTAAAAATAAAAATAAAAAAATGACATTTTGTAGTGAATATATATTCGAGATAAAATATTAATATAACTAACTGTAAAATTTATCATTTCTTTTTTTAATATAACCTCTATCTTAATTAAATTTTTTTGCTGTTTTATATTGAGATTAAATATATTTTAGTTATTTTATATACTTGATTTTATTTAGAAATATCTTTAAAATATATTATTTTATATTTTGAAATATTATCAAAATATTATTTAATAAAAAGACAATTAAATGTATTTAGTACTGATGTATATCATCATAGTCTTTATTTTTATATATAGCCTTACATAAGCCTCTACATACTTTCTATGTGATTTATAAATACAATATTTTAAATAAATATGTCTAATAAGAACACCAATTGTGAGAATTGTGTCCATTTTTAAACTTTAAGACTAATTAGTATATGATATTTTATATGATTCATTATTCATTAGTAATCTAACAAACCAATTCAAAGAATAGCCTTAAAAAAATTAACATTTGAATTTGAATATGCAATTTTGGATCTATTTTTTTTTTGAAAGACAACTATTTTAATTGCTACTCTACAATTGCTCTAGTGTTATGTATGATTGTGGTTGTAAAGAAATGTATATTAACAATCATAGGAGAAATAAGGTATATATTTAAACGCATGTCAACAATCCATTTAATACATGAGAGATTATATGAAAAATCTCTATAAGCTTACGTCAGCTACTTTAAGAAAAAGAAAACAAAACATAAGAAACAAGATAATTTTTTATCTTCTATCATGCAAGACATTACATATTAAGCAACCATATTAAAAAAAGATATTGAAATATTATATTTATTAAATATTATATTAAAATTAAATATTATAATATATTTAACATATTTATATATAATATTTATTATTATTGAATTATAAAGATATTTAATTTAACAATATTAAAAATATTTTGATTTAAGGAATATAAATTTTTGTCAAGAATAAAATTCTAAATTAATTTAAAATATTTTTTGATTGACAACAAGACACAATATTCAATCTATTGAATAAAAATAGAATAAATACATGAAAAAATTAGAAATTGGTAGAAACAAGTACAATGTATATTATATATTTTTTAAAACTTTACTATTTTAAAATATCAATTTTAAAAATCAACCAGTTTTTTATAAAAATACAATAAATTTAAAATCAAAATTTTAATTATACTTTAATTATATTTTAGACATAAAAAAGACCATCTAATGAATAAATTTTTATTCTTTTTTATTTATAATATTGTTTCCAAATTTGCAAATTCTTCTATCTTAGAATATTTTAAATTTTAATAAACAATAAAAAATAGTGAAAATAGGTTTTAGCTCTTTAATACAAAAATATCTCTATTAAATGAGAAAAATTCTAATAATGACATAAAGGCACTTTCAAATTTAAGATTCAGAGTATTATGATACATTCTCTTATGTTGTCAAAATTACCTTAATACAAATTTTTTAATAATTTTTACAATTTTTAATTAGTAAATTTATTATCTTAGTATTTAAGCAATATTTTTATATGGTATAGTCATAAAAAATATTTATATAGCCTATCTAAAAAATACTTTATTTAAGGATTAAAAAATAAGTTTTTAAACTCTAACATAGTTTATGCAATTTACAACAAGTTTTTTTGAGCATGGTATTATAAGTTTTAAAGTTATGAATTCATTTAAGTTATTGTTCAAGTTCAGTTTACCAAACGAGATTACAAAGGTTTAGATGCGCCGGTCTTCTCAGTTCCATACACTTCAACCCATTTCTAATTCTGCTTCAAATAATATATTGCTGTAAAAAAATAATCTTTTTTATACGACACAAGACTATGACAAGAATATTTGCTGACATGGGGTGACGGAAAGCCCTTCAGTTGACTGACTCTAACAAATAAATAAAAAGACTTCAAAACAGTGATATCAATGTTTCAATTGTATTGTGTAACATTGTTTGTCAGGTTCAAGTGTGAGTCTATCATCACATTTGCTAGGATTTTATCTGCTAGAGAAGTGGGGTCAGTAATAGATTTGAACAAGCTTTGTCATGAGCAGTCTGTGTTGCAGCAAGGATGAAACAGTTGTGTAGATAGATTACACTTGTGGGATATATCAATATGTGATCTAGAGTAAGAGGTCGTTCATTTCCACTCTTTTTCATCAAAACAGTCATCAGATCATTGAATGGTTGCAACTGAAACCACTTGCCGATGGGAAGATTGAGCCAAATATGTGGTTGCCTTCAATAAAAGGACAAACTAATCCATGGTGAGAATGGAGCCAAATAGTGCGTTACATAAAAGGATCTGCTACGTTTTTCCGGGGTCAGTGCATCCTGCTCTGCTACTATTTGTACAAGCAATCCACCATCTCGACACTTATTTTGGTGACCTTTTTAACGGAGCACAGTTGTTGGAACATGTCGCACAGTGCGAGTATCCAACCATTGCAAAAATTGCAAAATGGTTCTTAATATCGCATCTCCTATGTCCCCAAGTTCCAATCTGAAGCTAAGATCGTTGCATTCCGAGCACAATCTTTGAGCAGCGTGGGTGGAGGTGTCTTCATCGATTGGGTTTTTTGTGGTTGAGATCCCTGCCATTTGCAACAGGACAATTCGAAGCTTCAATGAGATTCTCTGGGATTGGACGGTTTTGTTTTTGTGGATTTTTTGTTCCAGACACTGCAGTTCCTTGCATCTGAAGTTTTAGGTAGAATCTTTGAGATGTGGAGGCTATGTGATTTGTGGTAGTCTACCGGTTTTGAGTTTCTCAAGAGAGTACTTGTAGCCGTTTTGTGGAACGAATTCTAAAGATGCCACTGACCTTCACCACATGACAATAATGGGTGGGCACGATTCTATCTTCTTAAAGGGGAAATAGACAGGACGACCACAACGGCATTGATCCAAAGGTGATGCGCATCTTGAACAGCTTCCGTGAGCAACTCTCGGCTGTCATCCTTGCAATCCTGGAACCTTTCTCAAACTTGACAAGTAGGTGAGCATACCTTTTTCCATACTATTATCAAAATTTGTCCTCGTCTTCTACAACCTTTGGTTGCATACTATCAGATCATTTGTAGATAGTTTGGAGAGGTTGTGACGGCTACAACATGGCTACAAAGACTTCAAGGCTTCAAGGTTCCAAGCTCCATTTCCTCGGTAGATCTGCCTCTCCTGGGGTTCTTTCGAGGCCCCTACATCACGACTCTAGAGGCTTTGCTGCAGTGAGGCCGGCATACTCGGTTCCGGTTCCCAACTGTGTGACGAGGAAAACCAGAGAAAGTGGCCCATCCTTGACCCTACCGATGACCCTATCTTCACTGGAATTAATGGCAAAGTGAACTAAAGCAGATCGCACTCGCGTAATGAACGTCTACCACCCTCAAGAAGACATAAACTTTAGGGTGGAGTTCGAGAAGTGCAGCCTCCAACTTCCGGTCTCTAAAGTGCCACTAAGTGTCCTCTCAAGTCTTACGAATGAGTGTTATCCTGATTGACGGAATTTTTAACGTCGGTTTGAAAGCTCTGTAAAAGGGATGGTGTTGGGTATGATTGAGTCCTGACATTTGAATGTAACTTAGAGACAAACTTCAAAATCATTGCTGTGCTTCATGTTTTACAAATCGGAATCAAGTGGGACAGTGCAGCAATGAAGGCATTGTCTAGAGATCAGAATGGATAAGATAAGGAACCTATTGCGGTGTATCTGGTCCGACGTTGCACAGAATGGCCACTCCTACCAAAATGTGACCCCATTCATGTCACCATTGAGAGTGTGTTCCTCGAATATTCACGTTCAATATGCCGTTGAGAGAGCATGTTTTGCCACTTTTGGTTTACCTTTACAATCAAACCCCGTTCTGTTCCACTGTACTGAAGAGTTGGAACGCTGCTTCGTTCCCATGTTCCCATGATACACGCTTGCGCCTAATTTGTTGTAACTAGAGCTTCTGCTTTCACTTCACTTGATAGCGCCTGTATCACACTGTTTCTTCTCATGAAGTGGATAAACTCTTGGAATCTTCATGTTTACCCATTGATGGTCACACGACGGTTTACTCGAACGAGCGCAGGTTTTTGTGCAAGGAACAAAACAGGAAGATCGACTGGACCAAGTCTTGCTGGCTACATGCTAAAGAATGTTTGAGGTGCAAGAATGATTGCAGTCTCATATCGATCATGTAGTGATGGTTGTCCAGGCAATTGAACCTTGTCAGAATGCCTCATCCACTGTTTCAAAAAAGCTCATGGCATTTCGAGGCTCTCTCATCTACTAAATAATACGACTTGTCGAGAGAGACTGTAAACCAGTAATTGAACTCTGAACTGCAGTAACACGCCACCCAAATGACTACGATGGTGGTTAACCCTTAAAGGGAAAAGTGATCATGGAAATATCGAACAATAAAAATGATATAAACAAGTGCGCCGTCAATCCTCTTCCGAAAGACGATGAACTAGACAAACCTTCGTCGGCCCCTCTCCACATCACATCTTATCATTCAAGAAGCTTCATGCGTTGAAAAGAATTGAAGACGAATAGGAAATTCAGCACACGATTTGGCTTAATTCTAAAAGAAAATAATATATACTTGCTGGAGAAACTTCCCGAAGTGGTGGTTACGAGCTGTAAACACTACTTCTGAGTGATTACAATCACAATACCTCCTACATCTACCAATTATCTACAAGGTACAAACTGATCACCATCTTGTAAGTACTTCCAGCAACTGCAATCCTTGCACAACTCGCTGTAGTAAAAGAGTATCGTGAAAGCATCCGTTCCAAAATGAAGAACAGGAGCTTTCAACATATCAAATGTTTGACAATAAACACAGCAGATCACAGACCACCAAAAGAGTCCTGTATCATACATAAGTGACACAAGGTGTCAGCTACATCAGGATTAAAGACTATAGACAGGTGAGATTTCCTTCGGTTAGAGCAGAAAGCCTGGGTTCAAGGTTGTAGAGCTCGCAGCGAGTTTCCGGGTGTACTGATGCCGTATCTGCACCGAGCGCCACAAGCCTTTAGTCAAATCATACACTACAAACCTCCCGCTAGCAGATGTAAACACAATTGCGCGCTCAAGAGCAACCGCAACGAACATTGGAATACCGTCGCAATTGTTCCAGCCTTGATGTGGAGGGTAGAGCAATGCATGCCAAGTTTCTGGCATGCACGCAATTTTCTCAGGAGCCCTAGGAGGTGTTAATACCTTGGAAATTGTTATAAATGACTTTAAGCACATCTCCTGTCCACAAAAGCAGCTCGTTCGGGAGCCAGCAACGAGGTAAACTTCCCCGCTAACAACAACTAGCTGTACAAAAGAGTTGTATGGCAATTCGGCGACTTCATTGCTCCACGCATCCTCAAGTAAATTGTATGTAAGCAGCATGTGACAAGAGCGTTCACCAAAGACAGTGTAAACTATGTTGTTACACACAGCACTACACACCACGTCTGCCTTGTTTGGCGGATTAGCCAGCTCACTCCACTCACTATCCCGCGAGTCATACATGTGCATCTGCTCCCCGAGGCATATAACTTTGTAAGTCTTGGTCGAATAATCTACTGTCAGTATCGGTAAGATCAACTCATGAGCCATATTTACATTTCGAGGCAGCTGTTTTAGGGTTTTCGTCACAGGATGGCAGACGTAGAGAACGTTCAACCTCTGCGACACATCTTTCCTCCTATATGACACAAGGAAAAGCCCACCCGATGTGTCCACTGTATCGAGGGAGTAACTTTTGTCCCCAGTAGGATTTTCCCTCTTCGCATAATCGACGAGATAACTACTATCCAGGTTGTAGAACCTCTCGTCAGCTACGTCTAAGACGCACCACCCTGCGTCGGAGTTACAACACCTGCTGGGAGTGAGGAGAACATAGAATCGTTGTTGTGGAGCTAGAGCACGAAGAGTACCAAACTCAGAGGAGTCTATCAAGGCATTCCACTGCTTGCAAACGACCCGCAGCCGACACAAAGAGGGCACAGGGAGGAACCCAAAAATCCTCATCAAAATGTCCAGCGGCAATTCTTTCCCCAGTGCAGCCATGAGTACTATTCCCTTCTTGACCTTAATCGCCCGATCCACCGGAAACGCTATTCCGCAGAGCTTCCGCTTGGGGAATTCAGCCCGCAGCACCGGCCCTAACCCCTCGCGAAAAGCCCTAATCTCTCATCCAAAAACCGAAACTCACGCTACGTAAACTGGTAAGCTAATATACACCCAACATTGGTGTAGCCCCTTTTCCCTACCGACGACCACCAAATCCGCCGACCACCACTGCCACTGGCACCAAAATCAACGACAGTTAGCTACAGTAACGAACACACCATGATCTCATAAATCGCTGAATCGAACCCCAACAGAACTAATGAAAGCGCCGCCCTCTTGTAGCTGTAGCAGAGTTGTTGCTTCAGATTCTGTTAGCCCATTCTTTAATTCCACTTTCACCATCGCGATCATCGAAATGTCGAAGACAAAACTGGGATTAGGCAACCTGAAACTGCCGGAATGCATTGAGGAGATGAAGCGAAAACTGGAGAGTCGTTGACATGGACACAACGTCTACCGCTTGACACGGCCAAGTGGTGCCCCATGGAAAACAAGAGGAGGCTTGAATTCCACGGCAGTGTCTCTTCCAATACATGCGTGTTTGGCAAGGGATTCTGTAATAATTCAAGGGGCGAAGCAAGGGCTTTGGTGTGATTTCAGTGGAAATTTGTGAGATCCAGACGGTGAGTGTCTACGCAACTTCGTTGTCCTTCAAGTTGCAATAAATTAGTAGTTTAATCGAGTCGTTACGGCTTCTTTTCTTTCCATTTGTGTGTCTTGCAACTACAATCACATAAACTCCAATTTTCTTTTTATGTGTGCAACCGATTTCCAATTATAGTCCAATACGGATTTGAATTGGGTTGTTAATGTTTGCAAAAGACCGTGGTCAATAGCGTGCTGTTCCTAAGCTCTATAGTTACCGGGTACGTCTTGTAGGTCTTGTCACACGGTAGCCAGGACTAGTAGCTACTTGCAATTCACCGACAAATGCTAACTCAACTTGATCGGTCCGCCGTGACATCGTCATTCAAGACGAGGTTCGCAGGTTAGCTATGTCAAGTTTCTTCACCAAGGTTGGGTGATCACAAAGACGCTTGCTGAGAATGGTCGAGAAACCGAACCCATCGAATGAATTCTTCCGCCTATGGCACCAGAGCGCATATCCGCTTGCTATCTCTTGATTCTGGTTTCTTTGTCACCTTTCTGTCAGATCACATCGTTCACTGCACATGAATGTGCAGCAACAGACGTCCGATTCCAATATCATGTAAAAACCTACATACCCACAAACTCAAGCTCCCTGTGATTCACTGCCATGGCTTTCCGTCCTTGCGTTCACTCACCATTCGCCCCTCATTCTACAACATCGCCCTCATTCTCACACTCCCATTCTCACCCCTGCTCACTGCAACACATCCATGTGCCCTTGTCACATCTTCTTCTCACGTATCAATCCTGAACCCACTGCAGCCGTATACTTGCAGCTTTCCCCTCGTTCCTGAAACAATCTCCTCACAGCTCTTCAGCCACCTTAACACGTAGGCTCCAAACGCCCATTCTGAGCACTACTGTTCAGCGTCACTTCCAAGGCAGCACAGTCTGTCGTCGAGTCACCTCCAGCAACAGTTTCAAATACAGCATGGCACTGTGAAGCCCATGGCTGCTGATTCAACGGACAAAAACACAGTGGCAAGCTTTCTGGGATTAGGAGCACAGGGGGAGGACTGCACGGTCCTGGTGGGCAGCAGTGCGATGAAAGTTGGTCTCCCAGCGGTTGCAAAATTCTCACTGGAGCTTTGAAGGCTGCAAACTTCCTCTCAGATGATGGGTGATGCGTGGAGAGGCTGGCCCAACAGGATCGACCAACTGTTGTATGCTTCTGGTTACTGTGCGTCAGCAGCACGGGTGTCGGGAGTCAACACGAAGACTGTGGTTATGATGTGCCGAAGCCCCATTTCGTTTGCAGTTCAAGTGCAGCAACAGCCGATTTGCCGGCAACCTGGGAGGAGCACTGGTTGAGTTCCGGGATGCACTTCGCTGCAAATAAAACTGGAACACGTTCAGTTGGAGCCTGGAAATGGTAAGGAGATTCAGAAGTTTCGAAAATATCACTGATGAGTAGTTCATCTAGGTGCCTCCTTTTCAATCTTCAAGCTGGTCATGGTTCAGGACAGTGCAGATCAGTAGTCCGATGTGGGTCTCATGTGAAAATTACCACAGCAGAATTGGAGATTGTGTTTATCGTCTCGTATATTTTCAGCAATCAGTCTTTGTCTTCTGCTTCCTTTAAAGCAGCTCCTCGTCAAGGCCGCCAGTAAAACCGGCAAGTGTCTGATTAAATTACAGAACGCTATCTTTAGTTCAAGCTTATTTACATCGGGCAAGAAAAGGTTTTCTGCCTTTGCTGGATATGGGACTGTAAACCCGAAACAATGCTGCGCATTCTCAATGCTGTTGATGTCAGCTGGAATGCGAGAGAAGTGTGTGACAGAACTCTTGCAACATAACCTGTTCAATTCCACTTGTGCACAGACGTTTTGTGCTGTAGCAGATCTTCATAACACTTACATGTTAGGAACGGTCGTGGTCGGTATTACAATAGTGGAGCTGCGAGTGGAAACAATCTAGCATAGATGACTCATTACCACTAGATGTATGCACATTATTAACTGTAAACTGAACGTATGATTCAGGGCTAAGCAGCACATGTCTGAAGCAATGTTTCACTAGCAGTAGCGGCTGATGATTTCTTTCTAGAAGACCAGAAATGATATTACGAATTTCTCTTTCCAGTTTACTGTAGTGACATATCAGCAAGACCAGAACTGATATTCAAACTATCAGGATATCAACAGGTGAAAATGACTTTTAATGGCAAATTACATGCGGCCAAGGGCAGTGGAAAGGATCGGGATCAGTTTATGGAACCGCGCCCGGTCAAACGAAGATAACCCTTTTCTCTTTCAGGAATACGTCATCAGTGAAATATCTAAAAGAAAAAAGGGTGCCTCAGGAACTTACAAGCTCGGGGCACCAGTACAAACATCAGTACTCAAAACTAATGTGACAAAATTTTGTGAGTAATCAGCCTAGCGCCATGATACTCGTGTATAGTGGACCTTGGTGCGATCACATGGTGAGTCATGTATGAACTTCATATCTACTCTTCCAGTTGTGGAGCATCAACCTATTTGTACTTGGCTTACACGTCCTCATCTCAAAGTTCAGCTCGTCTTTCCCACAACCACCTTATCCCTTTAAAGCCATCCAGCTTGAGACAGTCCTTCGGCTACAACTTCTCCAACATGGTACCTACAGCATGCACTGCCCGATATATGATCACAAACTAATTCGAGGACGACGATCTGAAAGCGGAACTTTGAAGGAAGACGTGAAGCTTCATATACATTCGTTCGCGAAGATGAACCAATACAAGTATATATATCTCATCAGGTACCAACCTTGAATTTAATGAAAGTAGCCATTCGCCGCAAAGATGAACCCCCATTACTCCATCACGTTTGAAGGTTTGGCTTTGACATGTAACACGTAGTCGGATGCAAAAATCACTGGCAACTTCTACTGTTCCGTATACTCTCAGTCAGTACTGTTGCATAATGTTGAAAACGTCATCGGAATGCATTTACGAGTACTTCATCTTTTGACTCCAATCTCCACTTTGTCCTCTCTCACCTTCATCTTCTCCTGTTGTTCCTCCTCTATCAAAACCCGTTTACAAGCCTCATAACACATGAAGGAAATTCCGGCAGCTGGAATGATTTTTATGCAACTTGCACCAAGACCACGATAAAGGCCTCCAGGGCCTTGTTCCTTCACAATACTGGATAGCGCATGAAATACATTATTATATACTTGTCGCCCTCCAATGTTTCCAACCTGGACAATCGAGGTTTAAATCTGTCATGATCAATATCCTCCAGATAGGTATCGTTCAAGAGAAGGAATGCGAACCTCAGCAAAAACAACGAACCAGATGATGCAGTATTGAGTCAGCAGATAGATTCTGCCATAACTACAGTCTCCAACCATCTGGGCAAAAACATGGTGACGATGAAATAAATAAATAAATAAGAAAAAGAAAAGAAAAGAGACAGACTAATAAAAAATTCGAAAAGCATTTTTACCTGCATTTGCTTCCGTGCAACTTCTAATGGAAAAGACGCAGAACTGGCAACAGCTCCTGCAATGGAACCCATCAAAAGGGTTTCTAGGTTTCCAATATGTTCTTTCTTAGTAATTTTCCTGTATGTCTTCCTCAACGTATCGTAAGAGCAGTAGTTGATTGCCGCGTATGGAACTACACCAATCAGACTCGGCAAGAGACCTCTGTACAGCTCCAAAGGACCCTCTTCCCTCACAATCTTGACGAATGCATGTAGCAAGTTGTCATACATGCCATGCTGCAATGAAGGTTCAAATTAGTGAGCGAATTATTGTTACTACGCCGAACAATTCCAGAAAAAACACTTCAACTCCCCTCACTTGTACAATTGATTGCTAGAGGTGTATAAATCCATTACGGGACATACTGAATGGCCGGTAAGTCCACTGGTACTCTGAGTGCACACCCAATTATAACCTACGCGCGAACAATTGGAATGACCTTTGAGACAAATTTGATGAAGGCTTGGGTGTGAAATAAATTACCTCAACAGTTAACCGTGTTTTCAGCAGCTCAAGCGGATACATTGTCAATGTGGAGCATACACCAGCCGTTGCCCCAGCTATTGTGGAGGGAGGGACTGGAAGGTGCGACGGTGCACCGTTTTTGGGTGTCAGAAAAGTCTTTACCGTGTCATACGCGAAGAGCTGCGCATAAAAACCAATCTCAGTAATAATTCTTTCAACCTGGTTGAAACAAGTAAAGCCACTCAACACAACCAATCGATACAAACATAGCCACTTAGTTCAACCTCCAGCACACCCCAAAAGGGGTTAATCGCGGTGTCGAAAACGGATCACATTCAATCGCGCGTGAGGAAATCTGAGGAGGTAAGTGAGATCTAAGAAAAAAGTCTACTTCTACGCAACTAGCGCGACGCACCTGCAGGGGAATCCTGCCGTAAGGAGTCTGGGATAAGACAACGCACCTCAATTGCTTTGCTTGGAGCCACTCGAAGCACATTGACTCCATTCCCTCTGAAGAGACCTTGCCAGCCATCTCTTTCCATAATCGTATGAAACATAGCAACTACCGAAGTCTTACCCCCGGTACCAACCATAAGGTGAGTTCGGATTGTTTCCAAGGGGGCTACTGCGGTTCTTGACACGGCCCCCGCGACGGCTCCACTAATCAACCTTCTCAAGGAAGCATTCCCAACTTTCAACTTGAAACCCTTGAACACAATCTTCTTCGGCTGTTTCTTCTTCTCCTCCTTAACCTCATCTTCCAACTCACCTACCTTTACGAGGCCAAGCACTTCCCTACAAAAAAAAATCAAACGATCACCACCACAGCCGAATCAGAAAAATATGTATACATATTCCCTTCAACACCCCCAATGATCATACCATGAAAAACCACCAACTTCAAAACCTCCGAGAAACCAACACACGCACACTCTCACTCACCGAAATTCAGCTTCACTAGGGACGAGCGTGTGGAACCCGAATCCAGGACCGGACGCCATTGCTTTGGCCACACTCGCCACTCCTGGCGACAACTTCCGCCGACGCACAAGTTCCCCGTTGCGCTCACTCGTGCTCACCACCACCGCAGGGATGCAGTGCGTCACCCTCTCCGCAAACAGCTTCTGCCTCATGGGACGCTGCAGAGCTGCTACGCCTGCTGCAGTGCCTGCCCTCGCGGAGGAACACGCTGCCAAGCTCTCCGTCCCTGAACCCCCCATCCAAGACGCCTCTCCTCACCCTCTCTCACTCTCCCACCACCTCACTTCGCGCGACGCGATCAACTCCACCACTCAGCCTCACAAATTCTCCCTCAACCTAACTCGCAAAACACAATCCTTGGGGATGAGGTCGGTCGCGGGGGCAATCAGATCAGGCGGGGCTCTCCGGCCTCACCTCACTCGCTCTCTCGTCCCCAACTCTCTCGGAACACAGAAGCCCATCGAACCCCCTCGGCCCTGATAAGGGCTGCCCAACATTCGTTCGACTTAGCCTCATTCATCCATATATGTACATCCGTCGCTCATGCTCTCCGCCCCCGGCTACTAATATGTACGAATTTCGTAGAATCTTGCAATCAATATCTAGGATAGGCCGTTATTTTCTGACCACGATAGCTTGCTGGTGTGGGTGGCTGGCGACCTGGTGCTTGTGTGTGTATGTCAAGGGACGCTATTTTCATGTACTCCAAAGGGTCCCACCATTTATTTTTTATAAAAATGAAACCTTTTGTTCTGGGTCTACAGGGGATGTTGCGATTTGGTTTGTAGTTTTGTGAGAGAGTGAGACTTGCTGCTCACAGTTTTTTTTTGTTGGTGGGTTAGAAGCTTCCTGTGGGGGAGATGGAGATGGAGAAGGAGACTCTGCGCTTTCATTAGATGTGGAAAGTTCCATGGTGTTGTTGGGGGAGTGTTTTTGGGGTAGTTATTCAATAGATTGACTCTCCTTTGCGTACATATGTAAAAAAATTCAGTTTAGTATACATTATTGTTTGAATGCCGGGCATTGTTATTGTCCACCTTGTTTATTCCGAGTCAAGCAATGAGGCTCAAAGGTGAGGGAAGTCTGCTTGAATTTGACCCACTGGTTTTAGGGTCATGGAATTGGTTGTTGTTGTCGTTTTTTGACCCTTCCCAAGACACGGCACTCTTTAGTCAAATTGAAAACTACGGATGTTTGTATTGAATGTTTGGTTTGGAGTTATAGTTACTGTGCCACAAGTGGGTTCTTTGTTTCCACTCTGTTTTACAAATTTGTGGGTCTTAAAACCAATGATATTTACTGGATATTTTACAAATGAATTACAAAGAACAATAAACAAGGTGGAAAATAACAATGTGCAGCAATATACTTTTGTTTCTGTTTCAAGTGTTTGAAAAAAAAAAAAAAAAAAAAAAAAAAAAAAAAAGTGAAAGTGTAATTTAGACTTTTCTAGTTTTTCAATATGATGTAAAAGAGTAAAAAGCAATATTGAAAACATTGGCATCTTTGTTACAACTTGGATCAAAGTAGGTACACAAGTTAGGTAACGTTGGAACAAGTTAGGTACCATGAACAAAAATATTTACTGGTTAATGGAGTGGCACAAGGTGAACACATGCCTAGTAGATATCGCAAAAGACAAGTCTGATATTTGCTTCAAAAATGGGAGTGACCTGGCATGCCACCTCATCCTGTGGGTGTTGACATTTGGCACCTTCAGGGGGCAAAGAATGTGTCACACAGCTTTCGTGTTCAGTGTTCTCAGGCTTGAACTGACTCCTTCCTCATACTGGGTATTGTTGCTCAGCTCAGCTACTACATGAAGGAGGATATGGAAAAATGTCGGCTACCCCCCCCCTCCCTTCATTTTTGCTATTTGATAACACAAGGTTTTAAGAGTGAAAATTGTGAAGACAAAAAGATATAGAAAATAAATCAACAACGTAATTTCGGCTGTAAATTTTTTTCAAGATACACTGTTTCATGTTACATTTTGTAGGCTACCAAATGCTTTTAATTTTTGATTTTTTTGTTTGTTTGTTTTATTTTTTTGTCATAAAAGGATCTTGTGTCTGGAAGTGATTTTAATTCATTTGAGTGGTTGCCTTCCACAGGCTTCTTATGGCACAAGCAACTGTTATAAAATGTGTATACTCTACAAGTAAAGTTCCCAAATATTTCCATAAGTTCCACTTGAACCATTGGGCTATGGCCAATAGATTCGCCTCCAATTTAATCTAATTGTTTGATTCCCTTAGACAAATAGTTATTTTAAGGAAGATAGGGTTGCACATAATATGGGTATTTGGAGGCACTAGAATTATTTTTTTAGTCAGCATCAGGCACTGTTTCTGTGTTCCTTATTATTGTTGCATTCAATAATGGATTCTTAGTGATCAAAACTGTATGTGGATTTGCCCTAAATGAATCACTATTCCATGTTCAGAACTGTCATGTGGCCCTCTCCTTCAACCATCAGCCACACAATGGTAGGCAACTGGTTCTATATGGAATGTGGCTACTAGCCATGTCAGCATTGTCCGATTTTTCCCAATTCTGATGAAGGGAAGAGTAAAAGTAAGTTTTGTTTTTGGGTTTTCAATCCCATAGCATGAACTTGCATGTCATTTGATTTTGGATCTCTTTTTTTTGCTTGTTTTAGTGGCATCCTTCTCTGATCACATCACAATACAATATGATATCTAATAATGTATCTAAAGTTGTTTGCATGTAATTTCTGCATGAACATGAACTCTTCCATTCTAAGGAATATTGTATTCATGTGTATGCTGTACAGATATTTTTCCCCCTGAAATTAAGAAACACTTTTTTTAAGTAAGCTTCTATTCCATATGGAGTTGATCATCATGTCCAAGCAAAAAAAATAAAAAAAAATAAAAAATCACAAAGCTTTTATTTTGATAAGAAAAGGGTGAGATCATTTGGAAAGTTGTAGTATTTGATGTTGCTTCTGTTTTTTCTTCAAACGGAACCTTAAGAATTATAATTGCAATTTTTAAGGAATAAGGTGAAAGTCAGCCCTCATCACCAATGCAAAATATATATATATAAAAAAAAAACAAAATATTAAACAAATTAACAAATAAAAGTAAAGAGTTGTGTGTTGCGAAATGCCTCCCAATGATCAAACCCGACCAATGGTGCCCATACAACAAAGATTGAAAAATGGAGAAGACAATCCAAAGCCCAAAAAGGATTGTCAACCACAAGTGAAGGCTGAGACCAGCAAAGCTCCGAGTCCATGGAGTAAAGATATAAAGAGCAAGCAAGAATCTTAGAATCAAAAGTTTGTTATCCCATGGCCTTGAAAAAGGACATATTGCCCTTTTCCACACACAAGATAACACCAAAAAAGAATCACCTCCCATTTGCATTCCTGCAACTCCTCAAACAAAAGGGCAACCTTTGGTTCAAACCACTATGGGTGGGGCTATGAGGAGGGCTTCTTTGGCAACAACCTCTTTGGGCCACTAATTCCCAAGTGCAAATCTGGCTCGTGGAATTGGGTGGAGGATGGTGAAGGAGTAAGTAAGGCATAAGGTTTTTCAAAAAAAATTAGTGGATGGGCTTGGTTGGGGCTCCAGCTTCCTCATTTGTGGACCTTTGATTTGTTGCTGTCATTCTTCTTCTTATGTATCCCTGGTTCTTAAATGAATCTCCTCACCTTTTCCATTTTGTTTTTCATTTTGCAACCAAAGTGGGTCTTAGCATGTACATGTTTAGTGAATTTTCAGAAAAATCTATACTGAAATAATAATTTTAATATAAATGTAATTATGTTCATTCATAACAAGTTACAACAGAGAGAAAATAAAACAAAAAAACAAAACAAAGTTGGCCTTAAACTATGCTGTACATGTCTCAAAATTCACAACTGTTCCAAGTATCAACTGAAACCTGATGTTAAAACTTAATGGTCTCATCTGAAAGGTCACAAACTCTCTTTCTAGCAACTAGTAAAGATAGTTAATACTTAAGATCAAGATAGTAAAACTTTCCGCTCCTCAGTGTGATGTGCAATTTTTTCCCTAGGGAGGTCCGCACCACACAAGCCAGGCCAAGGGTGAGATATTCAACGAAAGCATGCATAAAGCTGAGGTCATGGAGACAACGCCGTCAACAACGTACCAAGCGGTGACAGCGAGACTTCGATGTTCAACCATCGCAGTATTTTCAGGACCCAACTTAACGTGTTGCAGCTTTATTTACAGTGAAATGGCTCCGAGAACTCAACTAGCGCTACCCCCCGAATGCTGTCAAAACTGCTGCAGCTGCCCTGGAAATTGAAACGAAGTGGGGCTTCATCACAACGTTCCTAGTTTTGTCTACCGACATCTGTGCTGCTCACACAGTTAAAGCAAGAACTATATTGTAGTTGGTTGGTGCCGTTGAGCCAACCTCTGCACTCATCACCCATCATCTCCGAGGAAGTTTGCAGCTTTGACAGCTCCAGTGAGAATTTTGCAACCACTGGGAGACCAACTCCCAGCGCACTGCTGCCCACCAGCACCGTGCAGTGCTCCACCTATTCTCCTAATCCCAGAAAGCTTGCCACTGTGCTTTTGTCCGTTGAATCAGCCGCCATGGGCTTCACAGTGCCATGCTGTATGTGAAACTGTTGCTGGAGGTGACTCGACGACAGACTGTGCTGCCTTGGAAGTGACGCTGAACAGTAGTGCTCAGAATTGGCGTTTGGAGCGAACGTGTTAAGGTGGCTGAAGAGCTGTGAGGAGATTGTTTCAGGAACGAGGGGAAAGCTGCAAGTATATGGCTGCAGTGGGTTCAGGATTGATACGTGAGAAGAAGATGTGACAAGGGCACATGGATGTGTTGCAGTGAGCAGGGGTGAGAATGGGAGTGTGAGAATGAGGGCGATGTTGTAGAATGAGGGGCGAATGGTGAGTGAACGCAAGGACGGAAAGCCATGGCAGTGAATCACAGGGAGCTTGAGTTTGTGGGTATGTAGGTTTTGACATGATATTGGAATCGGATGACAGTTGCTTCACCGGCATGTGCAGTGAACGATGTGATGTTTGTAATGCGTCAGCCGCTGTTAGCGCGTAGTAGAAATTTTTGTACAACTATCCAGTTATTTATCTTCGTCCTTTTCGTATCCAGGGTTCCACTTGTAACATTTCCTGTGCCCGTCAAACGTCAGTACCGGTATCAGACTTCACAATTCCCATGTACATGATTGCTAGCCCTTCACTTCCATGTACAGCATACTTCAGAAGAGGTGACTCCAGTCGCTGCTGCTTCCAGTGTCGACAAAGTATCTGTCTATGTTGCAACTGCACGCGCGAGTTTCGAATTGCAGTTCGTCAGATCATCCAATAAATGCTGTCATTGGTCGTCAATGTGTAGACAGGTAGACGTCTGACTGCGACTGCGAATCTTCACACCCCAGCTATAAAAACTTCATTGTCTCTCCATGGATTTGCAAATAAGACATAGCAAGGTTGGGGTGTGACAGCCCTAGGCTGCAGAGAACACTGTGTGCAGTTACTGTTGGTTACGGAGGTAGCAATGTGCCACACATCCTAGAAGAGAGTGATCTGGTTGTTGAAGAATGAATAGTAGGAGTTGTATGAGTAAGGGTTTGGTTGAGCACTTGTTTCAAAGCTTGGCTGCACTTGCTGGTGCCGCTTGAGAGGGAGGCTTTTCGGGCCACCCTCCGGGTTTTGTGTGCTGGCAGCCTTTCGCACTGTCGACAAATGTGCAAGTGGACTCCGTAGCGCAGTCGATGCTTTCTACGTGGTAATAGATCCAATTTGGTAGGAGACTGCATCCGTGATCTTGCTTTCCAAATCAGTGTAAGAGCCACACATTTCAATGTTCTGGTTCTTCAGGTCCGTGACGAAGTAACATTACTCGCAGGAAGTTAGATTCTTGAACCTTGAACACAATGACCTAATTCTTCCGAACTTCTCGGACTTCCTTCTATAGCCTTGAGCAAAGGCTGTGGCGTATTTCCTTATGCTATAACCAGGCCTCTTTAAATTAGGGCTTTTTTCCAAAAAAAACCCGTAATATCTTTTGGATAAGTTTAGCAAGATGCCTTAAAATAAAATAAGGCTCCAACAGTATTCTTCCGTATGATTGGGGGAGGCGCTGCATGACTTGATCCATGTGAAGGAATACCAATTGGCAATCACAACAATCACATTGAATTCACCATGGTGAAGGAGTTGCAGACCCTTTGGAAATCCTCTGTAAGGATGAAGTTTGGCCTTGCATTAAACCCACAAAATGAGAACACAAACCAAGTTCTACCAATATAGTGCTTGTTTTGTGAGAAGCTCATCTGCAAAGAGATCAATCTCACAGGGCGTAAGGAGAAGCAAACCATGAATGTGAAAATATTTTCAATTCCTTTCAACACAGACAACATCATAGTGCATATGAAGTTGGAGCATGCCAAAGTGTGGGCGAAGTACAATACCCTCTCAAATGCTTTGAAGAAGCGGTCCTTTGACCAACTGAATTTCAAAAACACCCTTGCACCTCATTTTGAGATCAAGAAGATACTTACGTTCACAATCAATTAGGACATTGTGGATGTGATTATAGGTGACATGTTGTTCTATGTAGATGATGAAGAATCAACACCAACTCATGAATGGACATTGCCAATTTTCAAGTTGTTTGAAGATGCAAACAACGACTAAGTTGAGCTAGATGGAGAACAAGATCTAAATTGCAAAGAATACAAGATGGAGATCAATTCTTTGCGGCTATTCCATCTTGTGATTATAGCTATGTCTCTTTTGGAGCCTTGTTCCAAATAGCAGTACATCTCATGCATGTCACAAAAATTGTATTGCACATGGGTTACTTCAATGGGTATAGTGATGACTATGCAACTTCATTTGTGAGGGTAGTTTGTGTTGTGAGTTTATAGAAAATCACCAAGAATATTGAGAATGACCACCAAGCCATGGTGCGTACCTATTGCAAGGAAATGACCTTCAAGGATGATATTTGCAAGTGACTTGATTTGTGAACAAAATTTCATGTTGAATGGCTTCATTGCAATGGCTAGTTTCCACAACTTCAATTTCTTTGTGGTGGATTGGCCTCTATTTTTCCTAGGACAAGCATTGTTGAATCTGATTTCTCTATAAACAGGTGAGAGAGTATCAATAGTGCCTCATAGACTTCTCATTTGAAAGTATCTTGCACCTTAAACAATTTGACAAGAATGGATGTTTTGGACAACTCTATAGATGAATTTCATCCATTCATAATTTACCTAAAACAAAACCTAGTGCGACCCTAAAATAAGCTAAATTAGGTATTCATAATTTACCTAAAATAAAGCCTAGCTGTGACCCTAATATAAAATAAGCTAAATTAGGTGTTTCAGGGAAAGCCCTAGTTTAAAGAAGTCGAATGGTGAGAAATGCAATAGAGCTGCAGCATCTGTGAACTATTAAAAAGACGGAGGCAGCTGCAGTGAGCTGGGATTGTGGAGCTGTGAACAACGAAGACAAATTATTTAGGCTACGAATGTAAGAGATCATGCTTTCAGCCATTGTTCGGGGCACCTAGAGTCACCATGCAAACTGCGTTACTACTCTGTTATTTGACCTCATTAATTCATGAGTCCTTGAGCTTTGAAAAGTGGATGCTTAACTTTTCTGATTCCTTGGCTAGAATGCAGAATTCTGGACCGCAGAGGAATTTCATAAGGAACAACCTCTGGAAGGAGCTGCGAAGGGTTTCAAAAAATACACAAGAAGAAAACTGGAATGTACACACGAGTTTCCAATGGTGTTATGCTTGCGCTGTTTAACTTTGCTTGAGATAAAGTCACTTCGAGATTTGTGTGCTACTGTCAGGCAGTATCGTTTCTGTGGAAGTTGTTCACATAATGTTCCGATTTCGAAATGAAGTTGTCTCAGTGTGTATATTTTCCACTCTTCCTTCAATTATTTATTTATTTTTCCCGATTCTGAACCAATTAGATTGATTGTGATTTCTTCATTGTGGCAGTAATACATCGAAGGTCTGTTTAGGAACACAATGGTATTCATTTTTATGAGGTTGTACTGAGAAGTTTTTTCCAAGAGAATGTGTGTGGCACCCAGGGGACAAGGAAATATTTGAGTGATGATTGCCGTTTTTAGTGTTTTGATGGAGTTATATACAAAAAGAAATTACGTGTAACCTCTCAAATTTAAATTGTGAATGATCATCTTGATCAAAAGTGAGGAACAATCGCGGATCATCGAACAGAGATGATGATAAAGAGATGAAAGGTGGTTAAATTCCTCTACCAAGCTCGGCTGTTTGCAGGGGAAAGAGGTTTTCTTGAGATTTATCTAACAATTTATGAGGCATAATGCAATTCATCAGAATTTGTACAAAACTTAGACGACCACAGTCTACTCACTCACCCTGTAGCAGAATTGAAGAAGCTTTGGTAATTGAGGATAGAACTCTTCCAGAAATCTTTAAGAAATGATCCTGAAAGCGCATATGTTGGATTTCTTACTTCAACCACCTGTGAAATTTGTCAAGGATCACGTTGGATCAATCTGGACATACCATATTCCCATCCAAGAATTCCACTTACCTATCTTAAAGATTTTCCTGAGCGTTAGGCAAGATGGCTTTGGGGTTTCAGTGTGGCACCAAAGACGGAGAGCTGATAGAATGGATTGTCGTTGATCACCACAACCAGCAATTGATTCACATCTCTGCACAGTTTGCATCCCGAGTTGGACTCATCTGACATTCTTACAATCCATCCAGCCAAAGTCCTGGTGGAATTTGTGTAATCGTGTTACAACTGCATCACTTGTGGGTCATGGCAGTCTAACGATATTGCCATTTTGTTTCATCGCTTACCATCGTTGTACATATGATAACAGTATAAACGGCGTCTCTAATTTCGAATCCTAACACGATGTGAACTTTGAGTTTGGGTGTCACAGATTTACCTGCTCGAAGCATCCAGTATTCCTACCGAAGTTGGATAATACAGTTCTAGTTTGGCTTTGTGGACAACGGTGATATGCTGTTAAATAATCTAATTCTCCCCAGTCATGTGGTTGGAATTAAACTTCTGCACTAGATCCAGATCTTCTTAAGTCAGTGAAAATTCAGAGAAAGCAACAGCAGAGTTGTGTGAAACATCTGGAACTTCGCGGATGCGCGAGACCTTCCTATGTTAAATGACAAGACTCTTCTCATGGCTTTAGGACTGGTCAAAGTAATTTTCGCGATGATAGAGTATTTCTACAACAGGGTGAAGGAAATCCTACGAACATCTGCTTACATTTTCGTAATGCATCCATTTCGGGCAGCTCAACGAAACGTAACCAGTGAGATTAGAGAACATCTGTTACAAACCTGGATCACATGTCTTGTGGACCATTCTCGCCACAAGCACAGAACATAGCGGAGCACTAGTTTACAAGAAATATCAAAATGAACACGTGTGCACCCAAATGGCACAGGAGCTGCAGAGCGACCTTAGATATGATCTAAAGCTAGAAACCCGAATCGTTTTAGAGGCTAAGCGAAAGACGCTGTCAGTCTCCTCTACTCTGCCCTCGGAATCCGCAACAATTTCAACAGATTAAGCTAAGAACTTCTCCAACTTCTCCACCTCCTCCGTGCTTCCAACGTACAATGGCACACGTTGGTGAACCTGCGATACAGTAGATTACACAAACAAAGGTCATAAAGGAAACAATGTGGCGAGTGGGTTCCAAACTTATCGCAGAGAAGTGTGTGATTCTACCGTGGTTTTGATTCTTACCTGCTCAGGTTGGATGTCCAGAATCCTCTGGTGACCGTCGGAGCCCTTCCCACCTGCTTGTTCAGCGAGGTAGCTCATGGGAGCACACTCGTAAAGCAACCTCAACTTCCCGTTCTTGCTCTTGGAATCCCTGGGGTAGCCATAGATGCCACCATACAGCATTGTCCTGTGGAAGTCGCCCACCAGACTGCCGATGTAACGAGCGGAGTAGGGCTTGCCGCTGGGACCGGGGTCCTTCAAGCTGTCGACGTACTTCTTCAGCTTGTCGTCCCAAAGAGCGTAGTTGCCCTCGTTGAACGAGTAGATCTTGCCCGACTTGGGAATTTTGATCTCTTCGTGGGAGAGCACGAACTCCCCGTAGAGTGGGTCTAGGGTGAAGCCGTAGACTCCATGGCCGACTGAGAGGACCAGGATCACGGAGCTGGAGTACATGCAATACCCAGCGGATAACAAGTTGCTTCCGGGCTGGCAGACGTTCACAACGCAGTTCTGGGCTACCTCATCGATCTGCGACAAGGACCAAGAGTGTCCAGTTTAGATTCAGTGATAGAATGAGGTGATGATTCCAGTGCAATGGTTAATTCTGTTTGTGGACCGGGTAGGGGAAGTGAGATGAGTCTTTTTACCGTGGGATTTTCTCCGAGGTCGGTTAAGCACTCCTCATTGGGCTTGTAGATGCCAAAGATGGAGCCAGTGGACACAGCGGCGTCGATGTTGGAGGAGCCATCTAGAGGGTCGAAGACGACAATGTAGTTGCCGGAGTAGCTCTCCTCTACTGCAACAGGGGTGTCCTCTTCCTCGGAGGCAATGATGCCCGTGCGTCCACTCGAACGAAGGCAGCTTGAAAAGACCTGCTCTAATTCAACATCACCTGCGTCTCATTTAATGAATCTCCGGCAGTGTTCCGAGCTCTTACACAATCGTCACAAGGAACATTAGATTGACTGAGTTTGTGATAAGGGGGGTAGTCAAGAGGAAGTCTGCTTCTGTACCTCATTCGAAATCACGTCCAGCTTCTTCTGATCCTCGCCTTGAATGTTCGCCACTCCTTGCAGCCCCGTCAAGTTGGAAATTCCAGCCCTCTGCACCAACGACGCGATCTGCTTGCACGCCAGGGAGATGCTCGACAACACGATGGTCAATTCTCCGTCGATGACACCCGCTTGCTCCTGCTTCAACAACCAGGTGGTGAAAGTGGTAATCTCGTACTGCCCCTTCTTCGCCGTCGGAAGAGAGGTGGGCTCCACGGAAATTGCAGCTCTGGCACCAGCTGCCTGTCGAGGATCGGTCACAGCTCTGGAATTCTGTGCCCGGAGACCTGCACAAGATCCGTGGAACGACGATCCAGGTAGCAGAGAGAGTGAATTGGCGGTCAATCCACCCTTGCAGGACTGAACCTCGGAGCTGGTGGTTGCAACTGCAGCTGAGGAGCACAAGACCTGGTGAACTGCTTGAGTCGCCGCCATAGCTGCAGTTCCTAACGGCAATGCTTCACCGAACTAAAACTCCAACCCCGATTCGCCTCACCTTGTCTAACCCGCAGCTCCCTCACCCCTTATTCAGCGTGCATTTCCTCTCCGCCCAAGTGTTTCTTGTGGCTTTTCTCGAACACTTGCGACAAATTAGGAACACTGGTTTTTGAGTGGCCAAGCGCGAAATTCCTCATAAAGGCTTATCCGGATGCCGAATGAGCGAGAGCCTGTACAATGGGGATTTCGAACTCTCCATAAAATTCTCCTTTAAATGGGTGGCACTAGTCCACATGGCAGCCGGAAATGCGGTCAGGATGCACCGAAGCCAGTTCCTGAGAAGCGCCGCACTATGCACATAATCCAGTGACGCTGCTTCAACGCTTATCTCACATCGATGGGAATCACTGTTGGCTGTCGATCTGTGACATCAGAGCATCGCTCTTCCTGCGCAACACATCGATCAGCTTGCGCTTCACCGAGATGGGGTCTCTTCTGAACCTGTGCACATATCTTTTCATTACGAAAACATTACTAAAACCATAAACAACTGCTAAAACATCTAGCTTTGTTGTTGGTTTTCAACTAGTTGTGTTTGATCCCTTCCTCCGAAGTTGACATGTTTCATAATATATGT
This sequence comes from Physcomitrium patens, assembly GCF_059467195.1. Lineage (NCBI taxonomy): Eukaryota > Viridiplantae > Streptophyta > Bryopsida > Funariales > Funariaceae > Physcomitrium > Physcomitrium patens. The sequence goes on along the minus strand of NC_143416.1, from coordinate 11,007,570 downwards.
CGGTGCACAAACGGCGTGAATCTGCTTCCGTCGAGCTGCAATCTTGGTGTGGGTTTTGTGTATTGTGGAAGAATTGGGGTGAAAACATATACTGTTCACGGATTTGCGGTGCGAGTGCGTCTCTGATGCTGTGAAAATATACAGCGTTTGCTCGGAGTGGCAGATTGTGAGATGTGAGTGGAGTTTGATGTTTGCTCTTGTGACACTGTTTTTGCACAACTTGGCTTTTTATCAAACAAATTGCAGAATGTGGTGAGAGTTTTGTGGGAGTGTTTTGAACTGGGATTATGTTTGTTGAATTGAGACATTGTGTTTTTGAAGGTTGTCGCTTATCTATTATGTTGTAATTGCGAGGATATAATTGGATCTTTTTTTTAAAAAATTATTGTCATCAAAATATACATACTGAATTTAGTTTTATTTTGATTCTAATTTTTTTTCAAAAACTTTGAATCGGTAAAAAGGAAAAATATATTTGAGTAAACAAACTTATGAATGATCTTTTTAACAATTACTTTTTTCTTTTTTTCTTTTTTTATAAAAATCATGTAGTATTTATAGTTTTTTTAAATATCATTTTTTTTGGCACATATATATTTATTTAACGGTTCAAAATATTCGTTTAATATAACTCACCATGTATAAAATGTGTATACTTTGCCTCACACAAGAAATTTTTAGTAACATTAAATAAGAACTATTTCATTTTTATATACTCTACAAAATCCTTAAACCTTAGTAAAAATTACAAAGGAAACATTAGTTTTTTTTTTTTTTTTTTTTTTTCTCTTGTGCTTGATTTCCATTTAAATAAATAAAAATTGTATATATATCACACAATAATTTACATCAGTGACCCACACTTACAGCAATACAAATGCGCTTTTTAGAAGATAGAATATACAACCAAACCAATTAATTATCCTACATTCAGTATTCCTTGTTAAATATGTTTATCAATTGTATGGAATGCAAAGGCTATGATAAATCTTAATATTGATCCAAATAAATCAAATTCAAAGTTGCACAATTTTTGGACACAAAGTGACTTTGAATTTGAATAAAGTCTCATTAGGAAAATCTATGCTTTGTAAAATTTTGCATAGCCAAATTTTTTCGATAATGATAATGATAGTAATAATAATAATAATAATAATAATACTGATGAATTTGTAGAAATTCCAAGAAATAACTATACGCTTTATAATTCTTACTCATCAAATTGGTATCGTTTCAAAGTAATGTTCACAACATTGCAAATAATAAGCACACAATTTCAGGAATCAAAAGCAGGATTTTTTTGGGCAAAAATTAAAAGTATTCATGATAATGTGCAAATTAATATATTTTTGATATCACACATGATTTATTTAACTGGAAAATTTATTACATTTTTTGAGTAATATGAAGCATTATCATACGTGAATCATTTGATTATATGCATATTTCGAGTTAAACAATCACGCTCTATCCCTCATTCATTAATTTTTGGTGACGACCATAAACAAAAACTACAAAAACCATGGTATAGATCAGTTTAAAACTAGGTCTCTTTTTATTAAAAAGTCAATACAATTTGAGGTTTTTGTACACTTAATATCCATATTTAAGCACATCTGACATTCCTTAACAACAAGTGGTCTTTTTCTAGACTTGAAATCGTCTGGTTTTTATGAATACGTTGTTGATACAAGAGAGCACCAGTGCCAGGAGTTGTCGGAGCACCGAAATGGTGAAAAATCAACGAAGGTGGTGCCTGCAATGAACGAGAATGGATCAGCATGCCACTAACCACTGCAAGTTACAGTTTATAAAGCTCTAAATGGAAGCTAAATTGCAAAAGATGAGGTACCCAGAATGATAAACCAACAAAAATAAAAATAAAGATCGAGCTCTGAAAAGCAACCACTTCACAGTGGAAACTTAGCATCTGAAGAAAGTGTTGCACCTCAAAGTTTCACGAGTTGCTCTGCGGATCTTGCACTTGATCGTTGGCAAACCGAGCTTCTGATGCGCCTCATACCTATGACAACCCGAAAAGCCTGCCACACAGGTTTCCACTTCTCGTGAATACAAGAGTTACTCATCAAACAGATCCAAAGCTGTAGTGGGTTGGAGACCGCAGTGTCCACAACGATGTATGCGAAGGATGACATGAAAACTTGGCCCATGTCCTCTGTAGTTTCAAGAGCAAACAAGCTCCAATTTTAATGGACCCCCTTTTGAGCGTTAGAGAGCTTGTAAATCAGCATAAATTAACTGCTAACAGTAAAAGCATGTACCATAATATTCGCCCTCCACCTCCAACACATCAATCTGGAACGCAAAACCACACCACAACAGCAAAGGATTAGAAATCTTGCTGGTTAATTCTTCAAAAGAATCCTTTCAAACTAGAGGTAGTTGTGGAGAGTTTCCACTTCCTTCAGCCTGATACGCTTGTGGAGTTCGTTTCAAGGGTGACTCACCGGCTCCTGAAGCCCAATCTCTGCAATACTCTCCATTAGTTGTTTCACTTTCTCAGGATCATTGTTACGTGTTCGAAGCAACGGCCGCCTGATGTATTCCAAAGGGATCTCTGCTATCAGAGGCCCTTTCTTTGAAGTAGTGTAACCCCCTGCCACCACAACGAACGGTGCGAAAAAAGTATTAATACATGGCGTGTTCTCTTGTGAATTTACCAAATGTTTTTGCTATCACAATAAGGTTCTGCTAGTATCGAAATATCAAACAGATGCAGCTCTCTGCTCTGAGTTTGGTTAGGGTTTGTCAGTCATTTAGGGCCTTACCCTGGATTCCTCAAGAAACGCCCACACGCTAGAGGAAATTTCACTGCGATGTGCTAGGAAACGACCCTCCATGAATACATGATTACATTAGAGAAATAATCACATAATCTTAATACTGCTGCCAGTAGATGGAGACGGATCGAATGATTGTACAATCAGAAATGCGGATGCCACTGTAATGTAGCAATCTCGCTGATTTTACTAGCAAAAAACTCCACCTCGTGCGATGCCAAATCCTACAACCTCAAATTTTCAAAACCCAGTAGACTACTCCATGAATACATTACGCAAAAGGGGCACAATCCCTCAGACTTTTCAGAGTTTCGCCTTCACTTTGGCTAATTGTCTGTTAGACACTGCGCAGAAATGTACAAATTGATAAATCGCAGATAATTCTGGACCAAAATTGAGTATATTTGAATGACCCACTATGAATACCTAAGCAACGCGAAGCTTGAACTACATCCAAACGACCTATACTGCGATTTAATTCTCAAGCAAGACCTGCTCCTTCAAACACACAAAACCTGAATATGCTCTGCAAACAGAGACTTATTTATTTTTTTATTTTTATTTTATTTTTTCCTACTACGAAAGCAATTAAATTACATAATAAAATCGTGAGCGCCACGCACCATTTTCGCCTGCTTGACCTACGAAGAGGCTCCCCTTCCGGCTTCCCAGAGTTACCCGCGGCGACGCCACCACTCCAGACAACACAGCAGGCGCTTGCAAACTCGCCATCGACCCAACGCAACTCAAAATCGCACGCAAGTCACAACACCTTCTCGGAGAATCCACAAACTACCGTCCCCAACTCACGGTGCCTTTGAGCCTTCGATTTCCACTCAGGATGATTTTGTAGCCATCAAATTGTCAAGCCACCTCACTGCGGTTCCCCGCTCGAGACTCACGAACCGCAGTTTCGGCGGGCCGTTCCAGGGTCACAAACATGGCAACATTCTGCTGAGATAAGCGTGTTGTGAATTAGCGGTACTCGTGGTGGATTTGCTGTCATCAATAGTGTGAAAAAGTAGCACACGAGTATCGGAAGCCACTGGGTTGGCCACGATGGACGAAGGATCAAAGGCCCACACAAAACTCGACATTCATTCATCCGGATCCTGAAACTGGCGCACAATTCTGGACGCCATGCAAACTGATGAAAAGGATCCACTTAAATCACGCAATCAGTTCCAGAAAGTCGAAGTAAAACTGAATTGCAGGATATAAGTGAGCAACCATTCCAACCCTACCAAGGCTGCGGGAAGTGCACGTAAACAGACCGAAAACCCACCGTTACCAACAAAAACTCTGTCGACGAATGTCACGTAATTTCCATTAGCAAAAATTGGGAAACCTCAGGCAAGTTCTCACATCGAAGAGATGCAGATGAGTTCAAAGATTGATGAATAACAAAGATGCGATCAGCTACGTAATTGTACCACCTACATGACTATGCGAAGAGCTGTCGCTGTGAAGCTATGATATCGATATCCCTCAGCTTTGGCTCACACGATCTGTGCTACGCTCTAAAGGATAAGCTCATCGACGTGTTTTTTATCCCTTCAGTTTGTTGGGTTTCTTCCCCATGCGCAGAATCTTGCGGCAAAAATTCATCATCCCTTTGCGCTTCGACTTGCTGCTGTCCGGTTTGCTAGCCATGTTGTAGGTCCACCCGCCGATGGCGTGCGGGCGGCACGATTGGCAGTAGGAGGTGTCGTTACCCGGATTGCCTTGCACAACCACTCCGAGGCTGCGCCGACAAGACACGCACTCGAGAATTGCTTGTTGCACTCCATGTTTCTCACTGTACGCCCTGGCCATGGCCATGATGGCGTCCGAGTGGGCTCCCCCTTCTCGCATGGACGCCGCTTTCTGCATGATGGATTTGTTGTGGTGGTATCCCTCGTCGTCGAATCTGGAGCCAGCACCTGAGTTGGCAAAGAGGTCGGATGGCTTCAGCCGATCGTATCGCATCGACTGAGACACGGTCGCCGTTTGTCGTCGTCTCCCTGAGGAGGAATTCGTCGTCGCCGCTGCAGCTCTCCAATTGAACTCGTTGGGATCCTCCCACGCGTTCTGTTTTCGTGTTTGCAAAGGGCGTTTCACGGATGCCAGCCACCCCTGCGTCTCGCGCATGGAGATGTTTCGCTGCACTGGAGGAGGGGTATGGTGTTGTTGATCATACCCATTTCCAGGGTAAGGGTAGGCTGTTTCACAAGCCCTTGTCGCTTCATGCTCCGTGACTTCGTTTGTCCTACCTTGACTTGGAGCACTTTGCAGCGAAGGTTTTTTCTGGATGGGCTGTGAGTTCGCAGGCTGCTGCTGCGTGGTCGCAGCTGTCCACGGTTCTCCCTCTTGCACCAATCTTCCGGATCGAGACAGGGAGAGTGAGTCGCGGAAGGAGTTAATCCCTTGTTGGGTTCCGTCCCAGTGATCGTTAGTGCTCACCGAGCCCCAGCGCCCACTCAAGGATGCCGTCTCTGCTGTTCCCCACCGCCCACTTCCTGCAGAATCGAAATCTCAAACCGTGAGCAATTTCGCACCGTTCATGAAAATCGCTCAATCACGCAAAAAAATAAAATAAATAAACACAAAAATAAACATTGCAGACTTAGCTCTCGAAGTTGTAAACACTAACTTGCTCTCTCACTTACACAATCCATCCGGTGGGTAAGATGCTGGACCACATTCAGGGATTGTGGGGTGGGAATCTGTTCTATATACACGGTGTTTTAACAAAGGAATACTTTAGCAAAACTAGAATACGACTGGCTTTTGTTAACGTCTGTCAGATAATGAGCAACGCGTGGGCTACTTTAGAAAGGAAAGTTGATGTGTTCAACTCTGTCAAAGCTCGAAAATTCTTGCTCTAATCACGAGTAAGAATCCTGAGTCGACTTCTTTACTAAATGTTCGATCCAGGAGAAGATGTGACATGATTAATATCTAACCCTTACTCTGCTTCATGCTGCAAGGATTAATTTACCGTGAATAATCAGGAAGTTTAAGGGCTTAACCCGACAGGTCGTTCAAATTTGGTGTGCTGAAGGAGTGAATGAGAAGAAAATCGTGTCACCTGCGAGGACTTGGGAATCCCAGCCGCCGTCTTGCAAGTCGCCGGGCCACCTCCCACTCTGTGATCGCGAGCGGTTTCCGCCATTGGCAGTGCTGACTTGCCATTGCTCGCCGAGTCTCTGCGACCCGTTTTCTCGAGACGAGGCAAGTTTCTTCAAAGCTTCGTTCAGGTCGCTGTGGAATGGTGGGTCAACGGTGGTCAATCTCGCAGGCTGTGCGGGCCGCACCGCAAGTCCTCCCGGTGGAGAGTCTCGCACAGGCGAAGCGGATCCCTGTGATAACGTCGATTGAGAATGCGCAACACCATCGTCGAAAGAGTATTTCTCAGGACTCGCATTGTATAAAACGTTGTCAAACTCCGAGCAATCCTGCCGTAGCCTCGCATACTTCTTCATGATATCTAAGCTTAGACTTCGCGCTCTTGTCGTGAAAAACCGCTCGAAATTCGCAACCCCACGTTCATGAGATGGTCCCAGCTGCCATTTCAAACCCTCACACCTACGCAAACGTAAACCCGAGCCATGCGGCTGTGGAAAAACTTCTCTAAACGACAATAACGGAACGGAAACCCATGACGCACAAACCTAGTTCAGTAAAAAAGAGAAAAAGAAAAGAAAAGCAAAAAAACCCCCCGTGATTCAAGTCACAACGCGGCAACAACAAAGGAGTTCGAATGGTTGTATCCAACGTTGGAAGTGAGGATCTTTCTCACTCCGCATTCCATCAAGCGAAGCGACAGCAGAACGGGACACAACCCCGGGTCAAGTGCAATTCGGGGACACGTTTGTGCTGGAGGGAAACGAAAGACTCAAAAACCTACACGAACTTGGCAGAGTTTGCCTTGAGCTCGCAACAGAATTCGGCATCACCGGGGGTATCATCCTACTAAAAACCTCGTCTCCGCCCAGCGGAGCGACAACAATTAAACCAAGCATGGAGAGACACATTGAAGGGAGCCCGTGTCGTAGTTTGTTTCACATTGATTGTCCCTCCAACTCCACAGGAACTGGTATGAAAATCACAACAGAAACCCAGGATGAAGAAGAAGAAGAAGAAGACGAAGGAGAAGAAGGAAACGAAGGAAATGAAACTAGAACGGACTGATCACAAACTGGTCGAGGATCGTCCCAGATGAAGTCCCTTGTCTCATCACCACTCTTCGATCTGTACCACACTCCAAGCTACGCATTCAAGTCGGATGTAACCAATCTCACCAGACCGACCTCACAATCTACTTCTAAACCCACCTCAAAAACCTTCTCCAGATTCAATCACGAATACAGATGGAAGGGGGTGGGGGGCACTTCGCCTCCGACTGTCTTCAAGCAACACCGGTCGCCAACTCATTGACCACCTCCTCCTCCCAGGGGAGGACGTGAACATAGGACCCCGCTGACAGAATGTACACCGTAAACACACAACTACTAGCTGCCGACTAGCGAAACGCCTACTTTCAAACCCACGCATTCAGAATCTACCCACCCAGCAGCAGCATCACCGGGTCCTCCTGTGATTCATTCATTCACACCTGCAAAGAGCTGCTGCCATCTAGCTAGCTCCGCAAGGGGGAAGAAGAAACTCCGGCGAAGTCCAGCCAGCCCATTTGCTGCTACTACTACTGCTGCAACAACCGATCCATACATCCGAGATATGCAACCTTGTAGAGCTGACAAGCTGTTGTTCTTCTTCTAGACCAGAGGGAATCGATCAATGGATCAATAGATCGGTGGATCTGACATAATAGAATGAATGGGGACAGTCAGTCAGTCAGTTCCGGTGAGGTTGGGGGAAGCAGAATCCGACGCGGGGGGAGTCCCAGCTAGCAAACCAGCAAACCAACAATGCGGGCACAACAAAGCAAAGCAAAGCAAGTGGGCAAAAGAGAGAGTGAGCGGGGGGAGTGGGGGAGTGCGCGGTGACGGGGGGTGCAGCTATCAAACAAAACTGGATCACGAGTTGCGAGGAGCGGAAGGCGCGGGAGAGAGAGAGAGAGAGAGAGAGAGAGAGAGAGGGGGACCCGGCCAGCTCGGCCTATTTGGGGTGCCAGCTGGGCCAGTTTGTGGTGCCATCGTGGCACTCAGTGCATAAATGCATTCCCGCCTTTATGTTATGTCTCTGTGTGTGTCTCCATGTGTGTCTTCGATGCCCAGTTGGTTTTCTACTTTTTCTTTTTACTATTTTTTACTTACTTTTTCAGTATTCTCTAGTACGACAAAATCTTTTCACTCTGTTTATTTTACTATTTTTTGTCTGTGTGTTTGGGATGTTGTTCTTGCCTACCAAATCACTCCAAGAGCATTATTTTATGGTTAAATTTAGAAACAGGGGGGGGGATTTAATAAATAAATAAAAGAGGCAAACAATTGTATGTGTGCATGTGTATGTCTTTGCTTTTATTTATTTATGTATAGATATAGGTATATACATATATGTATGTATATACTTGAGGCTAATGTTACACAAGAGGGGCATTGTGCAAGGTGAATGGATTGAAATGAACTTGTGTGTGTATTTTACAAATGTGGTCAAATATCTAGAAGGATAGAAGGAAGGACATCTGACTCAAAGCCACTAAGTGGTGTTGTTTAAATGGATCTTGGAAGGTTTTTTCTTCATTTCACTTACTTTTTGGTGTTGTTATAATTACTTTTTCTTGTTTGTTTGTTTCCATTTGAATAGTTTTGTTTGTTTGTTTTGTTTTGTTTTTGTTTTTTTTTTTGTCCTTCTAACAATAAGAAAGTGGTGGAAAAGTCTTTGTTCCACACTCTATTTCTTTAGTTTGGAAGTTTCTGCAAAGAGACTAAGTCATGGATGTGAGATAGAGTAAATGTATTTTTTGTTATAAAGAATACCAAACTATTTATTTTTTAAATTGCATCCATGCATAGAAGGTTGAGAGTAGCTGCAAAAGGAATTTGCAACCCCAACTTGTGGTGCAATTTAAGAGGCACCCATGTAGTACCATCAAAAAGAAGACTAGATCTCATGTTTTTCTACAGTATAAGTTTCATCAATCCATCCCCCCATGTTGAACATCCTCCAACATTTAATATCATTTTTTTTTTATTATTTTTTTATTTCATTACAATTCAAGCTTTCCACAATGTCTCTTGGATCCATCCTCCATGTTCAACACCCTTCAATGTTTACGATTACTTCGTTGAATTATGCTACAAGATACCATCCTATTTTCATTTCAACCCCTTTTTTCAAAGCAATAACTGAGCCATGGGCTAGAAGTCTACTATTCCAAAGCAAAGCACAATGCTTCTCTCAATACCCACCTTTCAAAATTCAACTTTTATACATGTTCCCCATGTTCCCCATGTTCCCCATGTTCCCAACATGCATATCCACCCCCTTGCTTTGAAAACACTTCCAATTCCAATTCATTGCAAAATGATTTGACAGTTGACAAGCCCAAGGACATGCCCCCCATCAATTGTGAACCCCCTTTTTTGACCAAGCCCATGCTCACAAGGTATAGTAACGCTGTTGGGATCACGTTCCCGAAGACGTCAACTACAAAGGGAGAGATTCAACTCTCGCTCACTTTGTGAAAGAGCACAGTTCAAATCTCTCATGCAATTCCACCACCATGACCAAGTCAGGGTTTGATTATTGAAAATTAGAGCTTGTGTTGAAAGGACAATCATGCAATTTATATTTGGCAGAAGCAATTGGAATAATTTATCTTCAAATTTATTTATTCATTTTTGCTTCCGAGATTGGGAACAAATGGAGGAATCCCTCAGACAATGGAAGGGGCTTCTTATTATTATTATTATTATTCTTATTATTATTGTTTAAATTATTCATCCAATTTAGCACCATGAGTGATGCCTCCCAATGTGGCAAGCCTCTCTGTTTCTAAATGAGCCATGAATCTTCAAATCTGATAAACGTTATTAATAGTCAAGTCACATGGTTACTACACTTCTTTAGCACCTAAATCTAGCAATCTATTTATTAGCAACTTTGTTGGGCTGCAAAGAGAATGCCCCAGGGTGCAGTTCACACAGCCGTGCGTGCGCGTCCTTATTTAATTTAATTTTTTAAAATTCTGAATACATATATATATATATATATATATTCCAAGTCAGCAAAATACAACATTCTTAGTATTGAGGAGGGTGTAAACTTGATAGAATATAGATTCGCTTAGGCCTAGATTCTAACTCTATTTTAATAGTATTCTATTTTATTTTTAAATATTAACAATGTTTGCCCTTCATCAGGACAAAAGATAATTGATAAAAGATCCTTGGTGACTTGAAAAAAATATTAAAAAAATTACTTGATGTCAAATTCTGATGGCTGTTTTATGTTTATATTAACTAAATGAAGTGGAGATTCATGTGGTGGTGAAACAATACTATGCATATTCAAACGAAGTTATATTACTGCTTGAAAAATTATGTTAGTTTATAATTGACATACTAATGAGTGAACCTAATTATAGATGGGTCATAAATATTAATGAAATAATTTAATGATATCTCATTAATATCAAATTTCTAGTTATAGCAAACTTAGTTCAAAATATGATTGAGTTTTGTTAAGGAAAAGTCTTCAGAACCCTTGTAGGTTTCAAAGTGACAACACCATAGCTAACCTTTATCAAAAACGAAGAAAAAAAAGCAAAATGCTGTCTCAAAGCCAAGTGCCCTTATAGAAGAATCTCAATTACCCAGATTAGAATTATGCCTAAATTAAAACAGTGGTTTATGTTAGCAGTCATATTCTCAAGTTAAAGTACCAAATATATTCCTTTTGGGTTTTAATCACTTCTAATCTAATGCATGTGGTGGGTTAAATGATTTAATTTGCTCTTTGAGGAGGACCAAGTTGGATTAGAGGTGTAATTGTGTTTTTGGGTGGACCTTTCAAGTGTTTGTGTAAATGTCACATTTGCAAGCACGCTTAGTATTTGAAATTAAGGTGGACTCAACTTGAGGTGAATTTTTGCAACATAATTTGCAAATTCAAAACACATTAACAAAACCAAGCATTCCTTCAAATGCCACAATTTTAAGAATTTATTTAAGATTTGATTCATGATAATGTATTACAAATATTTTAAAACACCTTCAATAATTAATTCAAAAACTCTTGTAAAAGAAATTATATTTCAATATTTAAAGAAATTATTTTTAATATCATTCATAGATTAGATTAATATTGTACAATAATTATGAAAAGAATGATTCATTTATCAACATTGATATTTTTTATAAAATAATGAATGACATTTATTTTGAGATATTAACTTAAAATCGGAAAAATGTAGCTTTATAATAGAATATTCCAGAGATTCATTTTCAATTCATTCACAAGTTTTTTTTTCTAGTTCTAGAACATTTTTTTTGTTTTGTTTTGTTTTTTCTTTTTTTTAAAAAATCAAAATACTTCATAAGAAATAGTAAAGAAATACTTCAGTAATTACAATATTCTTCTCGAGTAAGTTAAGGTCATGTAACATTCAAATTAATAATGGTTAAAAATTTCAATAAAATAGTGCTTTAGATTTTTATTATCACTATTTAATATTCATGAGCCACTTTTTATTTTTATTTGTCTATGAATGAATTGATATCATTATAAAACAATATTCTAACTTATTTTGTTATCTATAATCGAAAGAGCTCTAATACTGCAAAACTACAAGGTAATTAGTTTCCACAAAAAATAATTGGTGGTTTTTATTCATTCATATGCATTAATCATATATATATACCAATCATATATATATATATATATATATATATATACCACATTGTCCAAGTTGCAGTGGATCAACAAAGCGCTAAAAGCATTTCAAAATAGTGATTGAACCACATTGCAATATTGTTTGAAAATCATTCCATGTTCACATATTTGATTAAAAGTTATTCACTACTTAAATATGTTTGTGGATAATCATAGGAGTGTTGAAATACAAGCCACATGGTCACATACTACTGACATTATACCACATCATAACGAACAAATTTTAATAATAAATAAAAATTAAAATGATGTAATTGCAGACAAGACCTTCGTTTGTTTTAAGATTCTTCTTTGCATCATCAATGTAACTGTTATTTTAAATCTATAGGTGCTATCTATTAATGTTGAAAAAATTCTTTAAAACTCATTATTCATGTTACGTAATTGGTGTTTAAGAATGAGATTAGCTGTTGCATTTGTTAATATATTAAATATTTGTCACATAAAACTATTAAAGATATTTTTTGAGTCTAACAACATAATGTATGACTTAGATTGGTGTGTATTGAATCCAAATTTGAATCTACCTACACAAACATACTGGGCAAACAATAAATAACAAAACAATTTGTATTCTAACTAATAATTGTTTTACTTGAAAAGAATTTGTTTTCTTATAATGTAAATATTTTGAACTCTTATAATTAGAGTTATATTTAAAACTTGACATATGCATATATTATTATATAATTATCTTATTATTTTCTAATTTTAAATATAAAACCAAAGAAACAAGTTATTATAACTTAAGAAGTATACCTTGAATTCTGAATCTTTTCTTTTTTTATACTTATTACTTTGTATACTTTTACAAAGTTGGATTTTAAACAGTGACTAATTTTCAATATCATGCTTTTGTTTTTGATAATTTAAAATGTCAACGAAAGTATTATTATATAATTTTGAAATATTATTGGCATTCTCATTATTATCATATATATATATATATATATATATATATATATAGTTGAATAGTTTACATGTTAAATATTACTTGTCATTAAAGCCATCCTATTATGAACTTAAAACTTTTCTCCCTAAAAGATTGCAAGTAGTTTTAAAAAACTAACTTAAAAAATATTAAAGGTTGTTTGAATATGATTCTATAATATTTCTAAAACTTATTGATGTTTAAATACTGTATATGATTTTATTTTCATTATACCCAAAAGATTTCAAAATATTAATTTTTTTATAAATTTGGTAAGAAATTAATTATTTTTTATTATTATCTATAATAATTATTAGTAAAAAATTAAATAAAAAATTTAACATCAGTTATTTAATAAAAATAAAGAATTTATATATGCATATAAAACCAAACATCACTATTTAAGTTGAATAATAATTCTAAGTTATGTTAAAACTTTTACATAATTGGCACTTACTATTATATATATATATATATATATATATATATATATGTAAGTATAAATAACATCATGGTAATTTTTATCGTATTATTTAAAAATAAAACCAATTAAAAACTAATTTATTCTCTTAATTTAAATGATTTGCATGAATATTTAATAAAAAATAGTTAAGGTCATATGTTTTTTTCATATTAAAAAAATAAGTGTTTTTTTATTGCTTTGTAATAATACAATTTATAATTTGTGGTACTCTAGTAAAAATAATTATTGTTGTTTGAATGCAAAAGTTGATTTCAATGTGTCTTAATGCCTTTTATATCTCAAAAAATTATAACAGGAAATTTTTGATATTTTTTCTTTTTAATTTTTTTTCATAACAAATAGGAAATTAAAATTAATATAATATAATTTATAAAATTATTGCTTGTGCATTGATAAAATTTTGAAATTCATTAATTTAAAAACTCAATTCAATACATTTTAAAGTAATTTTAAGGTTGTATAAATTAATAAAAGCATACAATTAAATTAGTCAGTTGAGAATTGATTCAAATGAAAAATAAAAGAGTCATTGTAATATGTGATTTTTTTATAAGAGTTATTTAATTTTTTTTATGAAAAAATCATCATAGAATGGTTTTAGTTGTTTGATATATATATATATATAAGTTATTTATTTATAGAGTAAATCATAATATTAAAATTCAACATCTTTCAGAAAGTGGTACACCAATTGCTTAAGAGTATTGTAAAGATGTTATCTTTAAAAAATATTTCCCTTTCCTTATAAATTATTACATAAAAATCTAATACGAAAAAATTTAATGCTATGATATATAATATTTTCATTAATATTACAGTTTACCAGCTATTGGTAAGTATTGTACGTTCTAAATTTTTTACTGTTTTTACTTCTTTAAACTGTTAGAACAGTTAGAGCATTTTAATAATCTCAATGATAATTCTACCCAATGGTGTTTTTTATTGGTAATAAATTCAATGGTGGGTCTTAATGATAACGTATATCTTTTTTAATCTATGATAAGTATCTTCATACCTATTTTAACAAAAACATCTGTGCAGAATACATAATAAAAACAAATTATAATAAAATTAAAATATACAAAGACAAATACAAAACTTTTTTAAAGATAAAAGCTTTGTAAAAGTGTAAGGGATAATCATTTTTAATAAAAGAGAAGGTCTTGTCTGTATTATGGAATTTTAAAGTTGGTTTAAAATGTATATTTGTTATGGAAAAATAAACGAAATGATTCATAACCTTATGTGTTTCTTCTTATTGTAGATAACATCAGAATATTCTAGTTTAACATATGGTAATTTCGTTGAATCCACCAAGATATAAATAAATCAATGTGTATATATAGATAATTCCAAATATTCTAAATTTAAAAGTTTTAATCTAATTACAAAAAAAAATTTAGCCTGTTCAATTTTTAGTTATTAAATTTTAAATCTCTGTTTTTAAAACACACAGTAAGAGTAAGAAAATAGTGTCACAAAACAGAGAAACAGTAACACAAAAAAGCAGGCAAGGGAGTGGAGTTAAATGGGGACAATAAAACAAAACACGATCCATTAATAAAAATAATAATAAACACTAATAAAACTAATAAAACAAAAAATAAAAAACAGACTCGAAAGGGCAAACTGGGTAGTAAAGAGAGCACTCGTTTGCAACTGATCAAAGCTCTGATTTTGCCGATCTAGTGAACCCCCACTTTGTGATGATTTCCACATACGGTGCCCCAATTACGGTGACGGTAGTGGAATTCTGTTGCCGGTGTACAAAAGAAAAAAATAAAAAATAAAAGTACTACGAGGCCATACAAACGCACACACTCACACTCACACACATTCCCAGTCCCGGAATTTATTAACTCCCATTTGTACTTACCCGCTAAACCTCAACAGATAGATATCTACATCATTTTCCTGCACTTTGTTTAACTCTAATCACTGATGGAATTTAACTCTATTCACTGCAACCACGCCCTCTCTGCTGTAGCCTTAAAGGGATATATTTAATCTTTACTCATGGGAGTCAGTTACTCTCTGTGAGTGTGAGTGTGTGTGTGTGTGTATGTGTATTTGGTCCGTTAGATGAAGACGGTTGCAGTGATCCTCACCGCCGCGGTGATCGATCACTCATGGCTCGGATTATCAGCGTTGAATGGATTATTCACTCCCTGTAATGGAGCTGTGGGTTTTGCGTAACTCTAGAGACCTTTTGTTGTCTCAGTAAAAAAACACAATATCTATATATATAGATACATTGTTTTGGTTTGCATTAATGGTAGTTTTGTGGGTCGTTGGTTGTTTGCTTTGGTGTGCTTCATCAAGTCTACCGACTGTGTATCAACGACTGTCTGCCGTCTCCGTTACGGGTTATTCATACGTGTATTGTTTAGGGGATTGATTGCAGTATTTCGTAGGAGGTGTGGTGAGAATGTAGCTAGCAGTTTGTGGTGCACAGTCTGGCATGATCTCGTTATCCTGTATTGTGCCGGAGTTTGTACTTGGGTTTGTATGCTTGAAGTGAATATTGAGCGTTCGGTGAATGCGAGTTGTTGAGAAACGGGGTTCGATTGTGAGGCTGAATGCAGAGCTTTGTTGTTGTTGTTGTTGTTGTGTGTATCCAACGAGAGACATACGCCATTGCTGTGATTGCACGCTAATCCAAGCCTCCAGAAAGTAAACCTCCCATTTACTTGACATAGAAACAGCCCTGATTTTGAAGAATGAAACAGAGTTTTTTTATTTATTTCATTTCATTTCATTTTTTTTTTTTTTTTTTTTTTAATTCTTTTCGTGAATTCTTATTTTCACTGCGGTTCTTCCTCACTCCTGATAATCACATACCTTGCCCTGATTACACTGGGTTTTGGTTCTCCACTGCACAGCTCGAATCACACTAACCCAACAATGCCACGACTTCCTTACTTCAATATTTACACAAGATTACACAATCACCTCGTCCCTGAGCTCACACGAACCGAGATCAAAGTTTCCAACTGCAGAGTGGTCGGTTACAGCGTCCCCGAAAGAGAGGAAATCTTAACTGGAGTGGTTGGCGGCGGCAGGCTTGAGGTGGAGCTTGGGGTTGAGGAGTTTGAGTCGACGCCGACACGAGGGCGAGATGCTCATGCCCCAAACGTTAATGGATTCCAGCTTTTGGCATCCTTTGACTACCGCCAGCAATCCTGTCTCCGTAACGTGGCGGCAGCACCAGAGATTGATGCTCTGCAAACAGTAAAGAGTGATGAGCAATTCGATCAGTCTTAACCGCATAATTCCCATCACAAAGACCAACATCAAATGCCTAGAAATGCAAGCTGGAAGATGGTGAACAACTCATCGCAGAGGGGTGATTTGTGACGAACCTTGAGAAGTTTGCAATGGGATGCTAAGGCCAAAACAGAGACGTCGGTGATGAAAGTACCGCCCACGTTGAAATGCTCCAGCGACGCTGCCCTTCTCACCTGCAGGATGAGCATGTGCCTTAACATATATCGAGTCTGTGATGATTCTCAGTGTGGAGTTGGTGGTGACGTGAAGAATCGATGCAAGGATTAGATGGTAACGCTTCATTCAATCGCATGCTGCTAATCATAGTTGAGATTAGAGGAAACGAATTGGGACGCGAGAGCGAGAGAGAGAGAGAGAGAGATGCATTGAGTGTGCATTGTGTCGGTACCAATTGAACGACGCCCTCGTCGGTGATGGCTGTCACTCCCCACAGAGAGATCGAGGCCAGGTTGGGGCAGCACTTCGCTATTGAAACTTGGATCAGCCCTACGTCCGTGATTCGGCAACCCCACCGCCCATTCGAACTGCAACACTTACCAATGTCCTCGAGAAAATCAAACTCAGTGCAAACGAATTCCTTGAGGAAGAAGATTGGGAAAAAGAAAAACCAAAAAAAACAGAGGTTATATACACAAATTCGGAGTGAAACATGGTGTTTCGTGACCACTGTAGCGCAGATTGCGACCGCTTCGTTAAGATTTCCAATCACTTCACGGTGAATTGGATAAAACCTTTGGTGGTGAGCGTTGAGACGACGATGAGGGTGTAGCGGGCCTTACATGTTAAGCTCCTTGAGGCTGCCAGCTCCCTTCACCAGGCGTGAGATCGCGCCGTCGTCGGGACGCCACCCTGCAAAGCTGAGCTTGGTTTGACACGCCAAGGATTGTTGGATTCCTTCTCTCCAGCGCTTGCAAGCTCTGCTCACCCTGCGGAAAGCGACACTCACGATCCGCTGTATTAACGGATGCTGAAAAACATGACAAAATTTTGTACACATGGACACGATGAGAACAGCACAATTTGTTTTTCGCTGCAGCTACGGAGGCACCTGGGTTTCGATTTTGCAGGTGAGCACTCAGGATCACGAGTGTGGAATTCCTAGCTCGACGTTAAGGAATTCAACCGCTGAGACGACCATGACGTTTGCGGGATGATGAGAATGAGAAGGGGAGCGGGACTTACGATGCCATGTCTTGGAAGGAGTCGAGGTGGGAGAGGCACTGCGCGAGGACATCCTCCGGCAACACGTCGCAGTGGCACAATTTCTCCTCGACTTTCGTCGCCGCAGCGGGCGGATTGCTCAACCGCGCCCTTGCCTGGTCTTCGTCGGCGAGGAAGCCGCGGCGTTTGAGTCCCCTGCCCCTGCTTTTGGTGTCCATCATCTGCAGGCTCAGCAATGCAGCGGCTGCCGAATTCGCCATCGTTATGGTCCCCATCCCCTCACAACGACCCCGAGCCTTCTGCTGTAACAGCGGTCCTACTGATTAATACACAACTCTGCGAATTTCTCAAGATGCGCTTCAATTTGGCCTGTACAAAAAAATGAAAAATAGACATGTGAACTAACTTAAGAACGATGCTTGCGCGATGGCGTGTTTGAATGAGTCATTGTGCGCGCAGCCTCTCGAAAGAGTCCCAGGACGACCATCCCGGCATGAAGCACCTGGAATCGCAGCACTATTTCCTAATTCTGTTCTGCTAATTCACCAATTTCTACCGCTATCTTCAAACACTACGGAGGTCTGAGCCTAGCAAAATCCTCGAAGGATTCTCAACAGTTCCCGACGTTTCGTTGACAAAGAGTTGCCACAACGAAAAGAAAAAACAAAGAGAAGTCCTGCACATGAAACTGAGTTGCGACTGTGAGAGGACTGACCTCTCAAGTCACAAGGCTCAAATTCCTTCGAATTCCGGTCCGTTTCCCTGGTTCCTTTTTGCTTCTATGCAGCGACTATTCAACCACACACACACACAAACCACGAGGATTTGAACTCCTCCGAGGATGCCCACACCTCAACGAATTGAGGGCGACAATTGAGCAGATCCCCCCTCCACTAGATGGTCAATCAGTTGCTTGCCGGCCTGTGGGGAATTGGGCAGCTTACAAAAAGTTAAAACTTCGCACATCAGGAACTCCCGTAAATCTGAATACATCGTAAGATGCGAGGTTTCCCACATACCAAGAAATACAGCTCGACGATCTCCGATTCTCGATTTTTCCGGCTTAGCGGAAATGTTGAGTGAAAATAAAAAATTTGGGTTAGAAACAGAGTGAGCATGTCCGATTACGACGCACCACCCAGCATGTCCACACAATGCAACCATCGCCAAATTCATCAGTTGACCAGGCGCTGTCAGATGGCTAACGACCCATCTTAACTCCCTCCCTCCCTTCCCTTGCTTCGAATTTTACGGTTCGACGGCAACGAAATTAGCCTACGCATGAACGGAATCTTCAGTGAATCTAAAAGGCACCCATCGATCGAAGATCCTACGCCCCGAACGGGTTATAAAAAAGGATTTTGCTTCTTCGAGTACTTCTAGCTGGCGCTGGGAAAAGTCACAAACATTAGGTATGGCAAACCCACTCATGGAGTTACGCTCATCATTCCTGCCCCACCGGCGGATTCAGTATTTCCAGTCCTTTTTGAAGCCCCACATGAATTGTTGGCCACTTTTTCCCAACTTGAAAAGAAAAACCAGGAAACAGTTTTTCAATTAGTCCTGCAATGTGGGGACCATCCCAAGAGATAACAAAAATGAAAAATAATGAAAAATAAAAAAAAGGATGCCCAGTTCTGGAGAGCGTCTCACACACTGGTACTGTGCAATCTTAACTGAAATACCCTCGATTTGCAGCTTCGGTGACTCGGAATCATTTGTTCGGTAATAGTAGAAGCGGAGAAAATTAGCGGTGTGGCTTTTTTAAGACATGATGTGTGAGGAGCTGGTCTAAAGGGAGGCGGGATTGGGCTCCATAGGCGCCAGGAAGTCGGGAGGGGCAGCGTGTCAAGGCTGGAGTAGCGATGGCGATGAGGGAGCTTGGTCAGTAAGGTCACGCGATACGCTTCCCTGGTCTATTTTTGACAATTGTTTCGAGAACAATCGCAGTGTCGACATGGCCCCACGCCGTGGGAAAAGCCTGTCCTTGTGTGACCACACTATTGCCTTACAATGTGTCATGGCCCCACCACTGGATCGATCCGACCTGGGCTTCTCGCAACCTGGTCCCTTCTCTCTCTTGTGGCATTGCTGCAGCTCATCTTCCTCTGACAGCTAAGTTAGTTGTTGCAATCCTTACAACCTAGAGCTTACCGTCTGGATACAACCCGATGAGCAACTCATCGCTTGTCTCGTTGCGTGAGAACCCTTCGTCTTGCTATCGCAAACTTTCCTATCACTCTCGTGGGGTTTTTGCGAGTCTGATCAGCCATTACCGCGACCATGTCTGGAGCATCTCTACACGCGATAGTGGAGGCTCTTGCGGCACAAAACTTCCGAGTTATTATCTGCTTTGGCAGCGATAGAATAAATAAATAAATAAATACATAAATAAATAAATAACTGTTTAAGAGAGTCGGCAGCTGCCTCTCTGCATTCTGGCTCACGGTTGAATAAAAACGTTGTTTCTAGTTGGCTTCAATGTCTTGAATTAAACGATGTGCATTGTGTGGTGGAGTGCAGTACTCAAACATACCTCAAGGCTTCGAAACGATCAAAGAACTTCGATGTGAGTGCGAGGAGAGATAGTTCAGCTCTATGTTTGCAAACATCCGAGAAGGGCATGAGTGCTCTCTCACACAGCGTCTCCTCAAGCGTACTTGCCTTTTACACACAAAATTGCCACAAAAACCATGTCCAAACGTTCTTCTCCTTCTGCTTCCCAGAGCTTTTGATAACAACTCGCAACATCGATCACTTCACCTACACATGAACGCAACGGTCCTACAAGTGTGCCTGTGCCACAAGCAATCATTCCAGAGATTCGTTTTCTGCAGCAACCACCGTGTCTGATGTGGGAATGTGGTTGAACGTGATGAATGTGGTTGCACATACAATAGTAGAAAAATGAATCTAAAAGTTTATTTTTATGATGGGTGGATTGATTTAGTAAAAACTTGGATCTATTTAACATACTCATAGATGTATGTATACATACACACACACACACACACACACACATATATATATATATATATATATGAATGAAAGACAATATTTTTTGTGGTTTTTTATTTTTTATTAGATACATGATAATTAATTTTTAATTTTTTAAATTCTTTGAAAACTGAAATTGAAATTTATGATTAAAAATCAGTGTGATGTTAAATGTTGATGGATTACTATTCAAAATGAGGTTCATATTTTATATTTACATATGAATACAAATAATTTTGTTATAGTTGGGCATGTCTAATTTTAATGTGTTGTATTTGTGAAATTAATTTTTAATGGTGGAATAAAAATAATATATATATATATACATACATACATACATATATACATACATACACATATACATACATACATACATACATACATACATACATATACATACATATATATATATACACATACATACATACATATATATATATACACATACATACATATATATACATACATACACACATATATATACATACATACATACTTACATACATACATACATATATATATATTTATGAAAAATTAAGATTTTTGCATGAATAGTTACCGAGGAATATGATTAGCTAAAGAAGGAATATGATTAATATATATTTTTTAGTCTTTATTTTTTAGAACTAAACATGAAGAGAAGCTTGCAAGTAAAAAATATATATTTTGTTTTAATTTTTAATTTTTCTCTACCTTCCATCCTGCCAATTCAACAATTCTTTGTTTGCTGATTGGTGGCTTGATAAAGAAGAGATGGAAGCGACCTTTGAACCACAATCCTAAATAACTTTTAAACTTACCTTTTTGGAACAATTTTGAAAAAAATAGTTAAACATGTGTCAATAATTTCTTATTTGAGAGCCTTGGGTCTCTCTTAAATTTGTTAAAATTCTCTCATACAATGTCACTTCTCTATAAAATAAATTAAAAAAAAAAAACTTCTTATCTGTATCTTTTTATTGTAATCACATATTAATTCAATATCCTAATCTAAAAATTTAGCATTAATTATAAAATGCTCTCATAAAAACTTGGGTACATTTAAAAAAAAATCAAACAATTATTAGAAGTATTTAACTATGAATGTAATACAAATTATTTGATATCATTTTACAATGATACATTTGATAATTTGGAATTCTTGTCCAAATTATTATACAAATAGTGGATTGAATTGTATACAAAAGTGTGGACATTAAAGTAAGAGAATAGATGGGATTTTGATCTTTGACAAATAATTTGCATTTAATGAGAGAAAATTTGGTTTATTAAACATTAAAGCCATAAAATTGTGTTTTCTACTAAACTTGTAGTAAACGTTAATATGCTTGCTAATCACATGGATAAATGGATGAAGATAGCAATTGGAAACTATGTTTATTAGTGAATTGATCTATTTTAAATATTTATAAATAATTCTATCTATTATATCTATAATTAGTCACTTATAATTTTAGCTAAATTGAATGATTATAATTATTGTAACTATTATAAAGCATATGTAGTGTTATAAATGGAGTTTCTTAGAGTACAAAAGTGAAGGATATTTGCAAGATTTTATACAAATGTGACTTTTTGATTTATTCTAGAAAAAAAAAATCATTTAGAATTTATACATCATGAATTTTTCATTGTGATTCAAATGACCAGTTTCAATGATCTTTGAAACCAAAAATACAATCATTTTAATTCTATGGAGTTCACAATACATACAAAATATATAAAAATATTGTTTTAAAATAGCTCTTTGTTTCATACATATAATGTTGAATAATTTAATTTTTATCACATATATTATATTTTTATTAATATTATTATATTTTATTATAATATATTATTTAAAAAAAACATATATTATATTATGGATGCTATTGATATTATGCATATTATTTTTATGTAAGTAACTACAAATTTCTTTTAA
Organism: Physcomitrium patens; assembly: GCF_059467195.1. Classification (NCBI taxonomy): domain Eukaryota; kingdom Viridiplantae; phylum Streptophyta; class Bryopsida; order Funariales; family Funariaceae; genus Physcomitrium; species Physcomitrium patens. The sequence continues at coordinate 10,985,149 of NC_143416.1, read as the reverse complement.
AATTAATGTATACCTATTATAACTAGCAATCCTAGGTTCATATTAGAACCATATTGCTCTTCAAACATTTGCTGAGAGATGATGTTGTCATTATTAAGACAACATCAAATAACGTATTGTAGTTTTTTCTAGCTTCTTATTACTTAAACATGGACATAAATTGTATTCTTTATAGAAACAAAAATATTGAGTATTATATTCATATCAAGAGAGTGAGCCTCCTTAAGAGAAAAAATGATCCTTAATTACAAGTGAGTTGTAAGAAGCATAATTTTGCTCAAATGAATTCAAATATAAAAAGTAGCTCAAAGGCTAAATAAAAATTTTAGATTAATTTTTTTCTTGTACTAAGATGAATCCAACTTCTAACTTTGATCTCAAATCTAAACCTCCTTTTACTAAAATACCTATAAATATCAAGGATATGAATCTCAAGGAAAGATAACCTCAATACACTCTTATATCACTCAAAAAGATTGAAAAATTACTTAAAGATGGTATAGTATTAAACTAAATTGGCCATTTCTAAAGACAAGAAGATTAGAAAGTCTTGAAACAAAACTAAGGAATAAAAAGGCATTGACAAGAGTGAAAAAGGCTTCATTCTTGCCTCTCTCTCTCTCTCTCTCTCTCTCTCTCTCTCTATATATATATATATATATATATATATATATTCTTAACTAACAACTACGTGGCAATATCCTATAGGACCTCCAAAATGTGTTAACTTTGCAAGACACATATCTTAATTTGTAAGGTAATTTTTTTATATATATACCACATAGTATCACGGACATACTCATGTAAGCTAGAAATTACATATACAAATAGGTGGAAGTAAGTAAAAGTAGATAAAAGGAAGTTAATTCTATAATATTTAATATGGAAGCTTCCTAAAAGCTTCATAGATGCTGCTATGACTTCATAGGTGTCTTTAATTGACTTTTTGGATTAGAAGCGTGGTCAATAAGTTGGCCATGTACCACACATGTTGTTAGCTTGAAGATCAAGCTAACTATGTGGCCCACACATAGAAAAACTTGCCTTGTAAGTCAAGGCATGTGTCCTACAAAGTCAACACATATTAGAGGTCCTATAGGACATCGCCACATAGCCCCTAGTTAGATAATATATATAGAGACAAGAGTGAAGCCTTCTTCACTCTTGTCAACTCCTTTCTTGCTTCCAGTCTAGTTTCAAGGGTCTCTAGTTTTCTTGTCTTTTGGCAATAGCCATTCCACTTTCTCTTTCAATATACATACTTGTTTATTTATATTTTGTTACCTTTCTTTGAGTGAAGGCTCACTTGTCTGAATTGCTTTTTCATCGACTTCTTGTCCTTGATAGATTGATAAAAGTACATCTACAATATGAGAGCTTTGTCTAATATTGATTAAAAGTAGATTACCCCTTTTTTTTGATAAGATATAAGCATATTAGAATTTACGGATTACCCTCTTCTAAACAAATATTATCCTTAGTATTTTCTTTGTTCTCAAGTCCTCTCTTCTATTTGTCTTCAGCAATATTAGACATCTTTTCTTTTCTAAGTGTTATCATGGCAGAACTTATTGAAATGAAGAGAGCAATGGCACAAAAGTAAGAACAATTGAGAGAGTTAATGCTTGCGATGCATCAACTCAATTTACCACTATAAGAAACAACAAGATTGGTAAGAAATGAAGATATAGAAATGGTTGGAGCTGCTTCAACATCTGCACCAAATCATATCTTTTTTCCTATGGTGGAATGCCCTTCCAGTGTTAGAGAACCAAGAATTATCCTACCCGAGAAGTTTGATGGTTTCTAAATTTTGAGGATTTATTAATCAAGTGCAACTTGTGATTGAACTTCAACCCCAAAGCTATCCAACTCCAGGATCACAAGTTAGATTCATTGGTATGCTTCTTTCAGATTCAGCACTATCGTGGTTTTCATCTTTTCTTGAATGACGAGATCCAATATTGGATAATCTAGAGGCTTTTTTGGCGGAGTTTCGATCCATGTATGAAGAACATGATGCAATTTGTGTTGCAACCAATAAGATCCGTATTTTATGACTAGAAAATAGATCAATAATGTTGTATGCTTCACAATTTTGATAACTTGCAACTGATATCAAGTGAGATGATGCTGCACTTATTAGCCAATTTTTCTATGGATTACAATATGAGGTAAAAAAATTAATTCTCAACTTACATGATCTTCAAATATTGAGTCAAGCAATTGACTTTACTATGAAGTGTGACAATCGCCTTTTTGAATTTCAATCTGAGAACCATACAAGTGGACGTCAACGTTACTATAATTCAATGGCAGCACCAATACCTCTTCAACACATACATTCAGAAATAGAGGATATGTAAATTGATGCAGTACATTTCAAATCTCTTATTGAGCAAGCAAAGACTCGTCATCGTCAAGAAGGATTATATTTATATTGTGGAGAACCAAAGCATATTGCTCAACATTATCCAAAGAAACCTTTACAATCATTAAATGAGGAGTATGGCTGTGAAAGAAGACAATATGTCGGAAAACGAGTTTGTCCAACTACAATAGGGACCGTGCGGCTGGAATTTTGCACAACATCTAGTAAAGGCCCTATTCTCTCCTTAAAGCCCTCTCCTTGTTTTACATTAAATGTTCTTTTAGGACATAAATATTATAAAGCCTCTCCCTTGTTAGATTCAAGAGCCTCGACGTGTTTCTTAGATGAAGAATTTACTAAAAGACATAGCATATCTTTAGCAAAGAAAACTAAACATGTTTATGTAGAAGTCATAGATGGTCGTCCATTGTCTTCTAGAGATATTACTCACAAAATCCTTCCTATAGAAGTAATAATCAATGGTCATAATAGCTTTGTAGTATTTAATATCATTAGATCTCCCTCTAATCCAGTCATTTTAGGTTTATCGTGGTTAGAAAAATACAACTCTCAAATACATTGGATTTCTCGAACTCTTACTTTCTCTAAAAGTATAAGTAACAGTGTAGTTAATCAAGTAGAGAGTCATAAGTCCAGTTCAATTAAACCTGTATTTATAGGTACAAAAGCTTTCTTCCATGCTGCTGTGAAAGAATCACCATATATTATTTATGCCACATGTGTTTCTACTGGTGGAAAGACTTCAAGTGGCATTCCAAGCCAATATCAAGAATTTCAAGATGTATTCAAAAAAAAGAATGTGGATACACTCCCGAAACATCATCCCTATGATTGCTCAATTGACCTTCAAGAAGGAGCACAACCGCCATTTGGACCAATCTATAGTTTATCACAAAATGAGTTGACCGAACTCAAGGAGTATATTGAAGAAAATCTAGCCAAGAATTTCATACGCCATTCTAAATCTTTGGCATGAGCTCCAATTCTATCTGTGAAGAAAAAAGATGGATTATTGCGGATGTGTGTTGATTATCGAAGATTCAACAAAATCACTATCACAAATATGTATCCGCTACCTTTGATATCTGGACTTCTTGATTAGTTGAATCAAGCTAAGATCTATACAAAAATAGATCTATGGGGAGCATACAATTTAATAAGCATCAAAGAAGGAGATGAATGGAAGATTGCATTTCGAACAAGGTATGGACATTTTGAATACAACGTCATGCCTTTTGGACTTACAAATGCACCAGCAGCTTTTCAACATCTAATGAATGATATTTTTTGAGAGTTTTTGGATGATTTTGTGGTCTGTTAACTAGACGACATCTTGATCTATTCTAAGAATCCAGAAGAACATGAACTTCATGTTCGTTGTGTGTTACAAAAATTAAGAGATGCAAGACTCTATGCCAAGATAGAAAAGTGTATATTCCACACTACTCAAGTCGATTTCTTAGATTATATCATTTCAAATGATGGACTTATGATGGATCCTAAGAAAGTTCAAACTATTATAGATTGGAAGATCCCAAAAATGGTAAGAGATGTCCAATGCTTTTTGAGATTTGCCAACTACTATCGGATCTTCATCAAGGACTTCTCTCGAGTTGTAGCTCCACTTACACATTTGACTTGTAAAGACAAACTCCAATGGAAACAAAAAGCGGAAGTTGTTTTTGAATCTTTGAAGACATCGTTTGTTTCTGCACCAATCTTGTATCATGTTGATTTTTCCAAAGCATTCTTTATAGAAACAGATGCATTAGACTTTGCTTTGGGTGCAATTTTTTCAAAAATGGGAACAGATGACAAACTTCATCCAGTAGCTTTTCATTCAAGAAAATTCTCAACAGTAGAAATCAATTATGAGATCCATGACAAAGAACTTCTTGTAATTGTGGATTCTTTTCAAGAATGGCATCATTATCTAAAAGGCGCTTCCAATCCGGTCACCATATATACGGATCATAAGTACCTCAAGTAATTTATGTCAGCACGCATATTAAATCATCGTCAAGCTCGTTGGAGCATGTCTTTATCAAGATTCAAGTTCATCATCACTTATCGACCAAGAAAACAACAAGGTTTGTCTGATGCCTTATCTAGATGTTCTTATCTTGCACCAAAAGAAGGAAATGCATCTTTTGAGAAACAAAGAATGGTCCTCTTGAAGCCGGAGCAATTTCATCTTCGAGCAATAAAATCAACATTGACTATTAATTTAACTTTTCTTAAGCAAGTCTAGTTAAGTATGTCTTCAGACCCTCTTGTTCATGATATTAAGAATAATTCTTCTAAATCTCATGATCCTTCTAAATTTGAATTCAAAAACAACCTACTCTATTTCGAAGGACGCTTATATATTCCAGAAGGAGAAGCACATTTACGTATTCTTCAAGCTTGTCACGACTTCCCAGCAACAAGACATTTTGGATATAAGAAGACTTTGGAGTTGATATCTAGAGATTTTTTGTGGCCTCAAATGTGGAAGGTAGTCAAAGATTTTGTACAATCATGTGATGTTTGCTCAAGATCAAAAACTCCTCGTCATCGACCTTTTGGACTTCTTCAGCCAAAACCCATTCCAGAACAACCATGGTCTTTTGTTTCTATGGACTTTATCATGGATCTTCCAATCTCAGGTTCTTATGACTCTATATTCGTGATAGTAGATTGTTTTACTAAGATGGCACATTTTGTACCATGTACAAAATCTATCACAAGTGAAGAAATAGCTAAGCTCTTTTTTGACAATATCTATCACTATCATGGATTACCCAAGGATATTATATCAGATAGGGGAACTCAATTTGTATCAAGATTTTGGCGGACTCTTTTCAAGATTCTAAAAGTGGATATAAAACTATCTTCGGCATTCCATCCTCAAACTAATGGACAAACAAAGCGTATTAATCAAGTTTTGGAGCAATATTTAAGATGTACCATTAACTACCAACAAGATGATTGGACAACTCTTTTGCCATTGGCAGAGTTTGCTTCCAATAACACGGTACATTCTTCTACAAAACAAACACCTTTCTTTGCTAATTATGGTTATCATCCATGACTTGATACTTTTGACTTTTCAAAAGTTGATAATCTTGCTGCGAAAGATTTGGCGATTTATTTATCAAAGCTACATGTGATGATGAAGGTGTACTTAAAAGAGGCTCAAGAACAACAAAAGATCAATGTGGATGTCTATCGAAAGGAACAACTACCATTCCTCTTAGGTGATAAGATATAGCTACTTCGTCGCAATATCAAGACCACTCGTCTTTGTGACAAATTGGACTATCAAAGACTTGGACCATTTTCTATTTCTACACAAATGAATCCAGTTGCATATTATTTATATCTATCAGAGTCAATGAAAATCCATCATGTATTCCACGTGTCTCTTCTTAAACCATACAAGACAGTGGACATACCAAGAAGACGACAAGCTCCACCTCCTCCTATAGAAGTGGACAATAATGAAGAGTTTGAAGTAGAAGAAGTCTTAGATTCAAGGGGATGTCGAAATAAATTAGAATATCTTGTCCATTGGCATGGATATGATATTAGTGAACGCACATGGGAGCCAATAAAGAATCTTGTAAATGTAGCAAAGGCGATGGAGGCTTTTCATCAACGACATCCATCAAAATCAAGATGAAAACCTTCTTTATAAAAGAAACAATATTTAGGTAAGATAACATTCTACTTTCAATCCTTGTTCGTAGCTTCTTTCTAGTTGTGATGCTCAAGAGATGGAGAACCAACAACTAGCGGATTCGACTCAAGAGCCTTCATTTGCTGACCTGCCGGATGATATCGTATTACGTGCTTTCTTGCTCGAGAATGCGCCGAGCGTCTGGCTGTAGAAGGTAGTATGGAGATTCACTAATATTCAAGCAGTCTATCAGTTTTTGACTATTAGAATATAAACAATTCCAAGAATATACCGTAAATCTACACGGATGTCCTTCGACTGCTCGTCGAAGTCCTTTTTGCCCCAGCCGGTATGTCTCTAGACGTTACAGAGAACCTCGAACAATCCAATCTGCTAATCTTCGATATCGCTTTATACTCACGACCTTGTATCCACTGACTGTCTTGTTAGATTAATCTAAAAAAAATTTTATTCACTCCGCATACTCAATCCCATAGACACCCTTTTAATTCTTCAATCACAGACGTAACTTTGATTTCACAAAACAGTCAAGAATAATCAAACCCACTTCATTAAAAATTCCGATTCACTAGTACAACACTGACTTCAGCAACGATTGCCTCAGTCTTCTCAAAACCCTATGAAGAAAAAAAACCTCAATTCTCTGTCTTTTTTCTCCTCTCCAAAGCATGAAGCTAGCTCTCCGATCCTTCTCAGAACTTTATTCTCCCCCCTTCTATTTCTTAACCTATCCTCCCCTTTAACCCTAATTCTCCCCTCTCTCAAAACCCTAGCCTCTGAATTTCTTCAATCTTCCGTCTTGGATCCGAAATTGACTCCCGCCGTCAGAGTTTTTTCCTTCGTTTTTACCTTTAAGAGATCCTTTTACCGAAAGAACGTTCCCGGAACGGCATAAAGGACAAAAGAGCTTGAAATGGAATCGGAGCCCCGTAATCGGAACCACATTGAGTCGCCCGACCAATTCAGGTCTCATATTGGCTAAGAGGCCCATAGTAAGACATGGTGTCGCGGACACAAAATACAGACTTGAAATCTAACAAGAAGTTCAAGAAGAAGTGGCAAAACTAGATTAAACAGATGAGTACAAGAACAACACCAGAAAGGTGAGCTAGAACTCCAAGAGATGTGTTGTCGAGACTGAAGAACTCTTCAGCCTCGACTCCTATATATACTACTGGCCTATGGTTCTAAGGAAGCACATCAAGAAGCTTCCCAAGAACTATGAAGCTTCTCGAGCAACTACCCAAGAGCTAGGAAGCTTCTCAAGTAACTTCTTAGAATCTACTAGAATATTCTAAGAATCTTCTAGAGCCTTCTAAGAGAATCTTTAGGGAATCTTCAAAGAATCTTTAGAGAATCTTTAAAGAATATTCTAAGAAAATATTCAAGGAATCTTCTGGAAGTTTTTAGAGACTTCTTTCTAGAAGGTTCTAGAAACTTGTCTCTAGAAAGGTCTAAGGACTATGTCCCTAACATCACCTCCTCCTTTAGCTTCGAGGTCTCCGAGAAGCAATGTTATCGTCAGTCAATACTAACGCAAGAAAATGAAGATCTGTCGCATAACCTCTGCTATGAACTCCAATTGTTGTTCACGAGGCAAGTGATTCAATGGTCTTTGAAGCCAACGGTAGTGGCCCACGCCTTCAACTTCTGACCAAGCATGAACCTCCGTGTCTTCATTGTGAAATTGTCCTGCAAACACTCCTTCTAGCTGACCATTGTAGGTAGGCTCGACCTCAAATACAATCACCAGCGATGTGTTGCTCGGAATCCTTCGACGTCGTCGTGGTGCAAGCGGTTCTTCATCTCGCGGTCGTCTTCGTGAGCTAGTTGCTTGAGATGACATGACAAGTGTTGTATCTTGGCTATCCATATTCAAAGGCTAAAACAATAAGAACAAACTTGGGCTACTAACAAAGTTCTACGCTATCTTGGAGAGAATGACTACATCAACTATGGATTTTGGTGGTGCTCTCTCCTCTTTTCTGTTTTCTGGATGAGCAAGTTTCAGTAAGAAGCTATCGTCGAACCGGCTTGGATTTCTCAGGATATCGTCGATGAAACTCCTGTACCTTTTGTGGCACATTTGCGAGATTTACGGCCGACTCCCATGTTCGTTCATTAATATCGTAACCGCTCCAATGCACAAAGTATTCTAATTTACCCCGTCTTTGCCGTAAATCCAAGACCTTTTCCACCTCGTATTCTTCGTGGTTCTCTATTTCTATGCTAGGTGGTGGACATTGTACTCTTCCAGGAAAAGACGATTCTCGATAAGGCTCCAACAAAGAAACATGAAAGACAGGATGTACCTTCATAGTAGCTAGTAACTCCAGATGATACGCTACAAGATTGATCTGCTTCTGGATAATAAATGGTCCCAATCTCCGATAGTCCAATTTGTCACATGGTCGCTTGGTCTTAATATTTCGTCGAAGCAGCCAAACTTTGTCTCCAATCGTGAATTTAGGTGCCTGATTCTGAAATTTGTCCGTGAACGCCTTGTAAGATTCTTGGGCAGTTTGTAATTGAAGCTTCAATGTAGTTTGAAGCTGCGAAAGCTCCTTCACCAATCCTTCAGCTGCCCGATTGTTAATCGTTGACAACTCCATAAGTCAAGCTTCGGATGGTATCCATAATTGGAAAAGAATGGCGTTTGTTGAGTTGATGCATGAAGGGTGTTGTTATATGCGAACTTGGCTAGCGATAGATATGCGACCCAATCATCTTGTTGATAGTTGATGGTGCAATGTAAATATTGCTCTAAAACTTGATTCACCCGTTCTGTTTGGCCGTCCGTTTGAGGATGAAATGCCAAAGAAAGCTTGATATCCACCTTCAATATTTCAAAAAGAGATTTCCAAAACTTTGACACAAACTGGGTTCTTCGATCCGATACGATATCATCTAGTAGACCATGATATCGATACACATTATCAAGAAAGAGTCTTGCTGTGTCTTCGCTTGACGATGTCTTCTTGCAAGGGACAAAATGCGCCATCTTTGTAAGCCGGTCTACGACAACAAAAATAATGTCAAATGAATTCGATGGTGGTAGATCCGTAATAAAGTCCATGGAAACCGAAGACCATGGTCGGCACGGAATAGGCAATGGTTGTAGAAGTCTATAAGGCCGATGTCGAGGGTTTTTGGATCTTGAACAAATGTCACAAGATACAACAAAATCTTTCACATCCTTCCACATTTGAGGCCACCAAAAATCATGAGAAATAAGTTCCAAGGTCTTATTGAATCCAAAATGTCCCGCAGCTGGAAAGTCATGACGAGATTGAAGAGCTCGAAGTCGTGTTGGCCCTTTTGGGATATACAACCGCTCTTCGAAATATACTAGATCTCCTTTCATCTTGAATTTATCATCACTAGCATGTTGCTTGATATCAAGGGCTAGAGAATCTTCAATGGTTGCGGCCCGTACCTGGTCGAGGAAGTCAGCATCAATTGGTACAATAGCTGCGTTGAACCAAAATTTCTCTGGCTTCAATAATGTCGTGCACTGTTGATCAAATGCTGCATCTTCAGCCTTTGGCGCGAGATATGATCTCCTTGATAATGCATCGGACAACCCTTGTTGCTTCCTAGGCTGATAAGTAATAACAAAGTCGAACTTGGATAGCGAAATACTCCACCGAGCTTGACGCCGATTCAAAACTCGAGCCAACATAAAATACTCCAAATTCTTGTGATCCGTATATACGGTCAGTGGATGTGCAATTCCTTCGAGAAAGTGGCGCCACTCTTGGAAAGAATCTACTATAGCAAGGAGTTCCTTATCGTGGCTCTCATAGTTGATCTTAGCAGCAGAGAATTTTTGAGAATAGAACGCAACTGGATGGAGCTTCTCATCTACGCCCATCTATGAAAGTACAGCTCCCAAAGCAAAATCCAAAGCATCTGTCTCCAAATAAAAGGCCTTTGTAAAGTCCGGATGTACCAAGATTGGAGCTGTAGTAAATACCATCTTCAAATCTTGAAATGCTTTTATTGCGATAGGTCCCCATTCGAGCTTGTTTTTACACGTTAACCAAGTGAAAGGGGCAGCAACTTGAGAATAATTCTTGATGAAGATCCGATAGTAGTTAGCAAATCCAAGAAAACATTGTACGTCCCTAATCGTCTTCAAAACTTCCAAAGATATGATTGCTTCCACCTTCTTTGGATCCATCTTCACGCCTTTCGTAGTCGCGATGAATCCCAAAAACTCCATCTCAGTTTGGTGAAATAAGCACTTCTCCAATTTGGCATAGAGTCCTCGCTCCCGTAGTTTTCTGAGTACCAGACGAACGTGCTTCTCATGTTCTTCCTCGTTCTTAGAAAATATCAAAATATCATCTAGATAGATGACAACAAAATCGTCTAGATGCTCTCGAAAGATGTCATTCATCATGTGTTGAAAGACCGCTAGAGCATTAGTAAGACCAAATGGCATGACATTGTATTCAAAATGGCCATACCTTGTTCGGAACGCTGTCTTCCATTCATCTCCTTCCTTAATTCGCACAAGGTTGTAAGCTCCCCTTAGGTCAATCTTTGTAAAGATCCTTGCACGCCCAAGTTGTTCTAGAAGACCAGAGATCAAAGGCAGTGGGTAGCGATTCTTTTTTGTCACCTTGTTGAGACCTCGATAGTCCACGCACATCTGTAGTGAGCCATCCTTCTTCTTCACAAATAAGATTGGTGCCCCAGCTGGCGACTTCGAATGACGGATGAAGTTCTTGGCTAGATTCTCGTCAATGTACTTTCGCAACTCAGTCAACTCCGTCTGCGACAAATTATAGATTGGTCCAAAAGGTGGTTGTGCTCCTTCTTGCAATTCAATGGCACAGTCATAGGGTCGATGCTCTAGCAGCATATCAGCATTCTTTTTTTGAAAGACATCTTTGAATTCTTCATATTGCTTTGGAATAACCAAAGTCGGAGTTGCATCTTCTCGAGTCGGAGTTGCGAAGATGACAAGAGGTGTATTTTGCTTGGCTTCCTTCATGAAAGCCCTTGCACCTATAAACAAGGATTTGTTTCTAGACATTGTCTTCGCAGATTCCACCTTCAAGGAGTTTGTTGGAAATGTCACTTTTCGCAACTTCCAATCTATCAATGGATTATATCTATCAAGCCAAGATAGTCCCAAAATGATAGGACATGAAGGGGTCTTGATAACATTAAACATAATATTGTTCTCATGGTTTTCAAGACGTACCTTCAATGGTTTAGTTTCATGGATAACATTGCCCGAAGACAATGGTCGTCCATCTATGACTTCTACATGGACAGGCTTAAGTTTCTTTACAAGAGAAATATTGTGAAGCTTGGCAAACTCTTCATCTATAAAGCAAGCGGATGCACTCGAGTCTAATAAAGCATCGACTTGTAGTTCTTGAATACCCAGATGTAAAGGTACCATAAAACAATCTGAAGGTTGAGCTGAGAGAAAAGGACCTTGATTAATTTTGGATGTTGAGATGTCTAGCCGCACGGTCTCTATTGTGGCTGGGCGTCCTTGTTTTCTTGCATGCTTGTACTCCTGAGTCTTGTTGTTTGAGGCTTCTGTTTCTTCCGACAATCTACAGCTTTATGGCCCGCTTCTCCGCAATATAAACACAAGTTTTGTTCAAACCGTCGCTTCTTTTCCTCAGCTGTGAGGGGTTTGAAACGTACCGCATCAATTTGCATGGGTTCAGGATCTGTGGAGTGATTCTCTGGACCTTTTGAAAATGTAGCAAATGCTCCATCATTTCTCCAGCTTGATCGTCTTTCTTGTCGTAATTCAAAGAGGCGGTTGTCACAAATAATTGCCTGAGATATAAGTTCTTCTAAAGTATCCGCCTTAGGCATGGTGATCAATAAGTTCTTGACATCATCTCTCAGTTCATATCGAAATCGTGTCATGAACGCCTTATCATTCCAATCAAGATCACATGTAAGCTGTTGAAATTCTGCAGCATAGATTGCAGCAGAACGTGATCCTTGTCGCAGATTTTGTATCTTTCTTTCAGCCACTCTTTCTCGATCGCTATCTCCAAACGCAGCAGTAAGTCTCTCTATGAAAGCCTCTAGGTCGTAGAATATTGGAGAATCCTTCTCTAATAGTGGAGCAAACCAAGAGCGAGCATTTCCTGATAGAAGAGTACCTATGAAAGCAACTTGGGTAAATCCATTCGGATAACGAGAAGGATATAGGCGTAGATAAAGCCGTACTTGTTGCACAAAACCTCGGAAGTTGGCTCTTGTTCCATCAAACTTGTCTGGCATACTCGCTTTTGGTTCTTTCGTACTAATCTATGAAGTATCCATAGGGGTCGTATGTGACACATGTCTTGCTTCTCTCAGTCGAATAATCTCTTGTTGTAGGCTATGAATTTCGCGTCTAGCTTCTTCGGTCACTAGATCAATTTGAGGTTCTTTACTTGGATTGCGAAGAAATGCAATCTCCTTTCGTACACTATTCATAAGAGCTTGAAGATCTGCAAGAGTTGCTACTCTATTGTCTACTTGTGGAGATGCACTGTCTATGACCTGGTCTACTTCCATATTTAGAGAATAGATGGATTAAAATTTTGAGAGAAGAAGAAATTGCTAAGTCTCTTGGAGAAAATTGTAGCACTACCTGTCACTAAAACCTACTCGGAGAAAAAAAAAAACACTAAACGATTTCAGTTTTAGAGGAGGGTAATCCGCAACCTCTAAAAATGCCTCAATGCTTTCGAGAAGAGGGGTAATCCGCACTCTATCAAGAAGGCAAAGCTCTGAAATCGATGTTAACAGTCTTTTTTACTAGCTATGCTAAACAAAAAGAAGGAATTAATATCAGTCCAAGAGAGGGTAATCTGCAACCCTTAGAACGCTCAAGTATCTCCAAGGAAAGGGGTAGTCCACTCTTTGCCTCAAAGAACTAAGCTCTGATATTGTGATTGAGAAAATATCAGTTTAGAGGAAGGTAATCCGCAACCCCTAAAGCGCTAGAATACCTTTAAGAAGAGGGGTAATCCGCTCTCATACAAGAAGGATTCAGCTCTGATATTAAGATAAAGGTAGTCTCGACAAACTGTCACGGACACAAAATACAGACTTGAAATCTAATAAGAAGTTCAAGAAGAAGTGGCAAAACTAGATTAAACAGATGAGTACAAGAACAACACCAGAAAGGTGAACTAGAACTCCAAGAGATGTGTTGTCGAGACTGAAGAACTCTTTAGCCTCGACTCCTATATATACTACTGGCCTATGGTTCTAACGAGGCACATGAAGAAGCTTCCCAAGAACTATGAAGCTTCTCGAGCAACTACCCAGGAGCTAGGAAGCTTCTCAAGTAACTTCTTAGAATCTACTAGAATATTCTAAGAATCTTCAAGAACCTTCTAAGAGAATCTTTAGGGAATCTTCAAAGAATCTTTATGGAATCTTTAAAGAATATTCTAAGAGAATATTCAAGAAATCTTCTGGAAGTTTCTAGAGACTTCTTTCTAGAAGGTTCTAGAAACTTGTCTCTAGAAAGGTCTAACGACTATGTCCCTAACACTTGGATGTTCCTGTAATTGGTCCGCATTGGGTTGCCCGACCAAGTCAGATCTCATATTGGATAAGAGGACCCGAATTGGATATCTTAAAATTGGATCCAATTGGCTCTTCGAACCAGGCTCACTCGTCGTTGAATTGGTCCCTTTCCTTTCTGCTGACTCCCGTTATTGGAATCGAATGGAGTATTTCAGTATGCCCCGGCTAACTGTAACGGGGTGACTGAACCTGGCCTCTCAGTATTTGCACTGGAATTGGTTGTTGCTCCCAATATTCAAGGTAATTGAACATTAATAAAAGTCCCCTTTCTTTATATTTTCACGGTATACTCGTGTTACAACACGACATCTATCCCCTTTGAACTTGTGCATCCTCCGGTATGCACCAATTTACCCAATTGCTGTTTGATTTATAATATATTCTCTACGTCTTTGTCCAATTCATCTTCGTCACCTTCATTATCCAAATCACTTTCATCTTCTTGCTGCGTACCTAACTTGCGTAATTCTCCTTCAATATCATATAATCTTTTTCTTTCTTTTCTATTAAAATCATCAACTTTCTTGTACATAATATTTTTATTCTCCAAAATATCAATAAAACTCGCATCAAAGGCACCTTCATCTTGTGAGAGTACCTCTTCTTTTGTACCTCCATAATCTCGCTTTATAGTGGTACTTCTCCAAAATCCTTAAATCTTTCAACAATCTTTGGCAATGGTTTCTCCCTCAACCTATCTCAATTCCGTTCATGGTTAGGAGCTACTATTAGAATTTGTACAGCTTTCCTTCCATCTTTGCTACATACCCTTGCATAAGCAGAACCATCGTCAAATACTTTTGTTTCCATCCATGTTGTCGTAATATAAAGTTGTCCTAAAATCAACGGATAAGACGTTGTAGCTTGAACAAAGAAATGTTGCTCCGTCGCAACATCCCCAATCTGAATTTTGACATCTGGAGAAGCTCCATATAATTCGCCCCGTGTGTTATTAGCTGCTCGTATTGCCTATCCATGTTCCATATCAATTGGCCATTTTTGCTTCTTATAAAGATCTTTAGACATGAGATTTATTTCAAAACCATAGTCGACTAAAGCAACAATCGGTTCTTCTATATCTCCTACTTTCACCAATACCTCAGTAGTTACTCTTGTCCAATGCTTTCGAGTATAATGGCTCAAAGTTTCCATTTTCTTATCACTATAATTTTCAAAACGTACTTGATTATATCCATTCTTTTCATTTGTTGGTTGCTTGTAACCAATATCAACCTCTTTTTCATCTTTATATATTCTTGCATCAATAGCATGACTCATTCCAGTTTCGCCCATTAATTGCCTCTTTCGCTTAATGCTATCAATGATAATATCATGAAACTCCTTCTTTGCAATTCCCAAAACTTCTTTTAATGTGAATTCCACCTTAGCATTTAATATACGTTCTTCCAACACTCCTTTCAAATTTGTTGCCGCTTCAATGTCAGAAAGTAGCTTATAAATTGCCCTTATCTTTTGCCTTTATCTTTTGTATCCTTTATTTTTTGCCTTTATCTTTTGCCTCCCTAATTTTTTCCCTCCCTTATTTTTTCTTCTAATGATGCTGAGGTATCCTTTACAGGCAATTCTTGTGAAGTTGCCTCCCGAGCCTTGTCTCCTCGAGTTTGCGTCTTAGAAGAATTTCCTTCTCTCGTATCATCAAAATTTCCTCGTCTCTTTTCTTCCATCAAAGCTTCATGTTGGCTCTTAGCAATATATGCATGAACTGAAAGAGACTCAACAGGATCCTTCCAACCTGTTGCACATCGTATTGTAGCTGCAGTCCTCAATAACGCTTCTCGAGGTAATTTCCCTTCTTGTATTGTAGAAACAGCAAAAGCCCAAAACTCACTAGTTTCCGTACTTCCACCAAGGTCATCATCTACTCTAGCACCATAACTTGCACTTTCTCGTGCTGCTGTTTCGTGCTCTTTTAGGTAATCTTGAACCAATGCTCTCATTCCTCCCTTGCCAAAATTGGTTTGAAGAAGATCCTCCCTATCTTTTAATGCTATCTTCCCATCTTTCCAACAAATAATTCCTTGCCGTATCATATTATTAAATTCATTTCAATCTTTTCTAGTAAGTGAAGCATCATCACACCAAATGCATCTTTGTACATATCCTTGTTTTGAAACATTCTTCGAATGGTTTGTAGAAGTATTCTCTTCAAGTCTTGTCAATTTGATTTGAAGATCTCGCATTCCTCGTATAATTTCTTCAATCTCCATATCTGCTTTCTTTGATAAGGATGTCGAAGGTTGAACTGTAGGCATTGTTGGTGGTGTTGTACATACTGGAGCTTTGGGTGCTTGTATTGTTTTCGGAATATTGCTCCTATCCTTCCACCTTTCTCTTTTTGTAAGCAACCCTACCGCATCTTCAACGTTCTTTCACTTTGTTGTCAATCCTTCATCTTCTTCTTTGTCTTCAAGAAGGAGTTCTAATTTCCCTTGCAATTTTCCATCAGCAGCTTGAAGAAATAGATCAACTTTGTTCGGCTCCAATGTCAATTTTTCTACCTTCGACAATTGAGAGTACTGCCTCTCAAATTCCCTTAGTAGCTCTGTTGCTTACAAATTCTTATTAGGCCGTTCAATCCATTCGAAAAACAGCTTCTTAGTAACATGATCAGCATCTTCCAAGAAATATTCGTCTTTCAATGCATGTGAATAAACCTCCCATGAATTCCCACAACGATCCGTAATCCATGTAATATAGTCTCTTAACTTCGGTATCGTGGTAAGTCCAAATAATTCAACCATTTTCTTCTCAGAAACCTGATTTAATTCCATTTCACAAACATAACATCTTAAAAACCTTGAAATATTCCTCCTATCAAATTGTTCAATTTTATTGACCACTACTTGTAATGCTTTGGTTGCCAAAGCTTCCTTTCGATCATTGCTTTGCTGTTGCTGCATTGATAATGAGAAGGCTTGAAACATACTAGCAATAGATGGATCCATGTGCATACCTTGTTCTTTAGAAGAATCCCCACCAGAAACTCCTCTCAAAGATCCTTCAAAATTTTTATTTTCGTTCTCCATAAAAATAAAAATAAAATCAAACAAAATCGAATACCTTGTACCTCAAGCTTTCATGTCGAGTTCACCACTTTATGTCATATTACGTGCTTTCCTGCTCGAGAACGCGCCGGGCGTCTGGCTGTAGAAGGTAGTATGGAGATTCGCTAATATTCAAGCAGTCTATCGGTTTTTGACTATTAGAATATAAATAATTGCAAGAATATACCGTAAATCTATACGGATGTCCTTCAATTGCTCGCCGAAGTCCTTTTTGCCCCAGCCGTTAGGTCTCTAGACGTTACAGAGAACCCCGGACAACCCAATCTGCTAATCTCTGATACTGCTTTATACTCACGACCTTGTATCCACTGACTGTCTTGTTAGATTAATCCAAAAATTTTCAATCACTTCGCATACTCAATCCTATAGACACCCTTTTAATTCTTCAATCACAGACGTAACTTTGATTTCACAAAACAGTCAAGAGTAATCAAACCCACTTCATTAAAAATCCCGATTCACTAGTACAACACTGACTTCAGCAACGATTGCCTCAGTCTTCTCAAAACCCTATGAAGAAAAAAAACCTCAATTCTCTATCTTTTTTCTCCTCTCCAAAGCATGAAGCTAGCTCTCCGATCCTTCTCAAAACTTTATTCTCCTCCCTTCCATTTCTTAACCTATCCTCCCCTTTAACCCTAATTCTCTCCTCTCTCAAAACCCTAGCCTCTGAATTTCTTCAATCTTCCATCTTGGATCCAAAATTGACTCCCGCCGTCAGAGCTTTTTCCTTCGTTTTTACCTTTAAGAGATCCTTTTATCGAAAGGACGTTCCTGGAACGGCACAAAGGACAGAACAGCCTGAAACGGAATCGGAGCCCCGTAATCGGAACCACATTGAGTCGCCCGACCAATTCAGGTCTCATATTGGCTAAGAGGCCCGTAATAAGACCTGGATGTTCCCGTAATTGGTCCGCATTGGATTGCCCGACCAAGTCAAGTCTCATATTGGGTAAGAGGACCCGAATTGGATGTCTTGAAATTGGATCCAATTGGCTCTTCGAACCAGGCTCACTCGTCGTTGAATTGGTCCCTTTTCTTTCTGTTGACTCCCGTTATTGGAATCGAACGGAGCATTTCAGTATGTCGCGGCTGACTGTAACGGGGTGACTGAACCTGGCCTCTCAGTATTTGCACTGAAATTGGTTGTTTCTCCCAATCTTCGAGGTAATTGAACATTAATAAAAGTCCCCTTTCTTTATATTTTCATGGTATATTCGTGTTACAACACAACAACGAGATATTACGATTGTCACAACCTTCAAGATGATGCAATCGAGATGAAGATCTTCAAGAACAACATGTTCTTCCTCGAATAGATGGCGAGATACAATGCATTTGGTATCACGATTTGGGAAGGGACTCCTGATGTTTGGTGATTTTGCTAGAGGTAGGAACAATTCCTGATGGTGTTCCAAATATTCTATTCGAAGGAAGTTATGAAGGGCTCAACAATGATCAAATAACGAGGTGGTCTTCCCGCCCTTGTATGGGACACTACCAATGGTTGAGGGGCCCTATCAATTATCTTCGAACAGAACAAAGATCAGAATATGTGGCAAATACAATTTGTCGCATCATAGATTTCTTCAACATATGATGACCGCTCCTCATGAAACTCGTCCCTAGAAGGAGGGGTAATGTCACGGATATACTCATGTAAGCTAGAAATTACATATACAAATAGATGGAAGTAAGTAAAAGTAGATAAAAGTAAGTTAATTCTATAATATTTAATATAGGAGCTTCCTAGATACTGCTTTGACTTCATAGGTGTCTTTAATTGACTTTTTGGATTAGAAACGTGGTCAATAAGTTGGCCATGTGCCACACATGTTGTTAGCTTGAAGATCAAGCTAACTATGTGGCCCACACGTAGAAAAACTTGCCTTGTAAGTCAAGGCATGTGTCCTACAAAGTCAACACATATTAGAGGTCTTATAGAACGTCGCCACATAACCCCTAATTAGATAGTATATATAGAGACAAGAGTCAAGGCTTCTTCACTCTTGTGAACTCCTTTCTTGCTTCTAGTCTAGTTTCAAGGATCTCTAATTTTCTTGTCTTTTAGCAATAGCCATTCCAGTTTCTCTTTCAATATACATACTTGTTTATTTATATTTTGTTATCTTTCTTTGAGTGAAGGCTCACTTGTCTGAATTGCTTTTTCATCGAGTTCTTGTCCTTGACACATAGTTAGCCTTTTTTACAAGCTACCAACATGTGATTAATTTGTTTACCAAATTTCTAATCTACTAATTAACTACAAATACATGTAAAGTCAAAGTAATGTCTATAAAGCTTATAGGAAGTTTTTCTAGAAAATATTATAAAATGAATCTACTTTTACTTACTTTTATTTAATCATATCAATAAATATTAGAATAAATATGTATGTTTGTGATAATAAATTTAAGCAAAGCTTAGATTTATTACTAATCTAATCTAAGCAAAGCTTAGCTCATTGAATTTAGCTCAAGCTACAAACTTCAAAATGTAAAATTTGATATACAAATTTTAAAGAAATTGAGAGCCAAACCAAGGAAAAAGTTGGCTGCTTGTTATAACTACTGCCTTTAAAACCTCTACCTATAAATTAGCTTGGATCTCTATTGTGACAACTTCTCTTTTTATCTATAAAAGATTATTAAAAAGCTAATAATAAGATTTAGCTTCTTTCATAATCTCAAGTCAAAATGAAAAAAATCCAATAAATGACATAGAAAACCTCAAACTACTATTGAATCTTGCCTCTCAAAAACTCCAGCAACCTCCCTTCCACAAGTTTGATTAGATTTCCCTTCTTACAACTATAATTCTTGTGTATTAAGACTTGTTGGAAAGCTAACAATAAAATCTAACTTTCTTTTAAATTTTAATATAAAATAATAAAAATCCAATAAATGACATGAAAAATCTTAAATTAGTCTTGAATCTTGCCACTTGAAATTTCTACAATTTCCCCTCCCATAAGTTTGTATGAATCTTCTTAGTTATAGTTATATTTCTTGTGAATTAAGGCTTGTTGGAAAGCTAACAATAATATCTATTTTTTTAAAAAAAGAATTAATATAAAAAGACAAAAAAATAATAAAAAGCATAAAAAACTTCAATCTAGTCTTGAAACTTGCTATTCAAAAATTCAAGGGCCACAAATTTCCTTGGATCTCTCTTCTTATAGCTTCATTTCTTGTACACTAAAGCTTGTTGGAAAGCTAACAATAAGATCTAGTTTTTTTCTAAATCTCAATGCTAAAAGATAATAATATAATTAAAAACATAGAAAACTCCAAACCAATCTTAAAACTAATTGCTCAAAAACTCCAATGACCTTCTTTCTTTTACACACCTATCTAAGTAAAAAACCTTGTTTGATGTTAAAATCTCCTTTCTTTTAACCTTACTCTCAATATTTACCTAGAATCATCATAGAGTTGAATATCTACCTTAAAATATAATATTATCAAAGCTTGAATAATCTATTCAAGGCAAAAAAAAAAATATTCTAAATTCCATTCAAATTTATAAATATAGTAGCATTATATTCCTCTTTTCCTATAAATAAAATTAATTATCCTTTAAATATCTTTGATGCATTTAAATTAAGTGTATCAAGACAATGAATCTATTTTTGAGCCATGTAAGATAATGAATATCTTGTGAAAAAGACAAATATCATTGCTTTTTACATAAATAGATAATAAACTAAACTTTGAGGTAGAAGAAGTTTTTGTCTCAAAGTAGCATCAAATTAAGTTAGAATATCTTATTTATTAGTATGGATATGATACTAATGAATGCACATGGGAGCCAACAAAGAATCTTATAAATATAGCAAAAAAGGTCAAAAAATTTTATCAACAACATCTATCAAAATTAAGATGAAGAGTCAATCAAATCCTTGCTATAAAAATAAAGATGTTCAATAAAAATTACATTCCATCTTCTATCTTTTATTGTGATGTCTTTGTGTTAGTGGAGCCAATAAGATAAAAAACTAATAGCTAGCAGATTCAATTCAAGAGCTATTATTTGCTGACTTGCTGAATAAGATATTGTGATTGTCATAGACTTCAAGACAATGTATTAGAGATAAAGACCTTCAAGATTAATAAGTTTTTCAAATAAATGTTGAGATACAATACATTTAATATCACAATCGTGGAAGAAACTTTTAATATTTGGTGATTTTATTGAAAGTAGGAACAACTACTAATAATCTTACAAATATTTTGTTTGAAAGAAGTTATGAAGGCCTTAACAATAATCAAATAATAAGGTGGTTTTTTCACCTTGAAATAAAACATTATTGGTGGCTGAGACAATCTATCAACTGACTTCATATGGAACAAAGATCAAAGTATGTAAAAAATATAATTTATCATTTTTTAGACTTCTTCAATATGTTATCATTGCTGCTTTTGAAACTTATCTATAGAAAGGGGGATAATGTCACAAATATAAAAATTTAATTTAATAATTACTTAAATAATATGAATAAATATTAATAAATAAAAGTTGATTAGTTTGATAATATCTTGTAGAAAAGCTTTCTAAAAGCTTTATAGATCCAATTCCACCTTTATACATGTCTATAGGTGATTGATAGGTTAAAAACTTAACCAATAAGTTAGCCATGTGTTGCACGTGTTATTAGCTTCTGGTATAAGTTAATGATGTAGTGTACATATAAGAAACTTGTCTTGCAATTTAAGACAAGTGTCTTACAAATTGGATACATGTCAAAGATCCTATAAAATATTATCATGTAACTCCCAAGTAGATAGTATATAAAAAGACAAGAATAAAACTATCTTTACTCTTATCAATTCTTTTCTTGCTTTTAATCTAATTTCAAGGATCTCTATTTTTTTTATTTTTTTTTATCTTTTGGAAATAGCCATTTTAGTTTCTTTTTAATATACATAATTTCTTATTTCCATTTTGTCATATTTCTTTGAGAAAAGCCTCACTTCTTTATTTGCCTTCATCAAATTTTTATCCTTAATAAATAGTCTTAAATCTTTTTCTAATAATATATTGTATCTTATCTATAGGATGTTTTTCTTAATAATTTATGATATTATTAAATAAATAAATAAATAAATAAATAAAATATATATATGTTTTTATTCCTTCTTATAAAAATATAATATAAAGTATTTTGTTTATAATCCTACTATTATTGATTGTATCAAATAATTTTATTATATAATTATGTTACATGATTATATTATATAAATATTAAATTTATAATTATTACATGCATACATTATAAGTATTATATTTAATATTAAATAAATAATTAAAATATTTTTAATAATTATATTAGATAATAAATAATAAAATCCACTAGATAGATATCCATCTTTTATTATGTAGACACTATCTTTTCTTCCTTTATGGCACATACTTTTCGATCTATATAATGATAATCTTATTTACACTAAAAAGTTTTAGGATGAATTTGAACATATATATATATATATATATATTTGTATACAATGGCATATGGTATTTATTATTATTATTATTATTATTTATTTTTATTCTTAGCTTAAAATATAATTCATAATATATTTGATTTGATTGTTTTATTTACTTTGAAAAGCTTCTTCATTTTATTTAGAGAATTATTTAACATGAATATATTCTTATATATTTTATTATAAATCAGAGTATTATTGTGATTTTAAATAAATAGATTTTTTAATATTTAAATTCAAAATATTTGAGTTTTTTTTAGTATTGAGATGTTGGTTTGAAAATATTGAGAATACATGTGATTAGAAATATTTTTGGAGAGCCTACAAAAAAAAAAATACAAATACTTATGTAAATATAAAATATTAATATAAAATTAAATGATTTAGAATAATTACCATAATTATGTAATTTAGTTTTATGACTAAGTACCTTTGATTTTTTCTCCCAATGTAGAAGTAGATTCAATGTTAAGCATTTCTATGTTGAGCATAATTTTCTTGAATTTCCAACAAATTTGAAAAAATGAGATGGAAATGAGTATTCCATCTCTCATATTGTATGCTTGCTTTACTAGGATTTAGATCAACTTAAATATCATTATGTATACCAATTGTAGAAAATCTTTATATATTATAATATAGAATCAATTTAATTTAATATAATATTTTCTTAATGCATATTTTTGGGGTTGGTGATAACTCTTTGTAAGTACATAGTATTAAGCTCTTAAAACTATGTGACAACAAAGTGTTGAAACAATGGGTGATTATAACAATACAGTGTGATATTCACAAAGCCCTATTCTAAATATTCAAATAATGATTTTGGTTGCAAAAGCACAATCTGATATACCATGGCATAGAGAGTGTGCACATAAATAATCTGTCAATGTATATAATTACAAAGTCTTAGTAATTTAAGCAAAAGCATAACAATTGGAATAATCATCATACATCACAAAAACCTATTAAAAAAATATGAAATAAAATATCAAATATACAATATAATACAAAGTCTACTTATTTAATGTATACTTAAATCAATCAAAATACCATTCATATTATGTAGAATAATATGGTATTCAAATTTTTATTTTATGCCAAAAGAAAAAGAAAAAGAAAACCAAAAAAACTAAAAACTAAAATATTAATCACATTACTGAAATTGATTCTTTCATTATCCATACAATGTGAATATTGTTTTGTTTAGAAAAAAAAAATAGCACAAAAAATATTTCTATTTGAACGTATCAAAATTAATGTACATGCCTAAAAAAAATTAAGATTTGTCATATTGCACAAACAAGTTTTTGCATCATATATACTATCAATGGAAAGGTGCTACAAAAAAAGTAAATACTCATTGTTAAAAAAAAAATTACAACGATTTGACCATAATGTATGCATAATACACTCTTTGCATGTATTATTTTAGGATGCTTAACTATTACAATTGGCCCATTGGGCACCAAAACCTTGTTGTTTGTTTACAAGGTCGTCATTCCAGCAGATATCTTCGACGAAGGTGAATAATTGTTTCCTCGGTCAGGCGCTAACAGTGCTGTCGGCAAGCAACGGATGGATCAGCGACGTTGGAGCAGCCAAGAGAAATTTGAAGAAGATTTCCAGACGGAAATTTGTTTTGAAGATTCTAAGTTTCCTTGGGGTTTCTTTCACTTGTATAGCCTGCACTGTGCGTGGACAGATATCATGTTGTTTTTATAGACGTTGTGGCTTGCTACAAAATCCATGCTCGAATCCAAGTGTAGGTTCCCGGGATTTGAAGTGCCGAACGCTCTGTTTGTCAAGACGCAGACCGTTAGGACGACGTTGACAAGGAACACCGTCGACATTGATTGAACGTGCAGAGTTCGAACACCATCGACAACGTGCAGATCAAAGTCCAAGACAAGGGAGGGATTCCAGCAGCGTCTCATCGTCGCAGGAAAGAATGTTGAAAGCGGCGGAACGCTCGCCGACAACAACATCAAAAAGAAAGCATTCTTGCACTTGGTGCTATGTCTGCGCAGTGGGGTTAGCTTCTAGAACGCGCTAGACGGCGCATATTCAGGCTCAAATCTGTTAGACAAAACTTTTAAACGGGCGAACCATCACAATGAACGTGCACCTGAAGACTCATACAGTAAACAACGTCAAAGAGAAAGTTCGTCTCCCAGAAGTCATCTTTCCGTAAAATCAACGCCTTATCTTGGCCAGAATGCTGCAAGAAGATGGATGCCTTCTTACCGACTACATTGTCTCAAAATCCACCCTGCGCGAGTGGTTAGCTTGCCGGGGGGAACTGAATAATTTCCCTCGTTCGATTCACAATGTTTACCATTAGCTGTCTCGAAACTCTTTTATCGAGATTGCAGGTCAATCCCCAGAGGTGCATAACTCAACGAGTTACCAAAGTGGATGCTCGTCGATGATACACTTGACATCAATCGTTCAGTCAATATCAAATTATGCTCAGACACATCACGTTAATATTTCGTCATTACAAACTTTCTGAAGTTTTCTGCGGTACTTCCTGTGACCCAATCTGCGATCGGCGATTGGAGGCTCAGAATTATGCAGGTCTGGAAGAAGTTACGTAAGTTCACCCTAAGATTAGCTTGAAGAATTAACTTACTGAAGCGAACACTTACACAGTTGACTCGACGTGACGAAAGCAGGCCACGGTTCGCGATGCTACTCGAAACTCACCAAAATCTCTCATCGTCTTCAAACCAACGCGTTCATCTATTTTAGTCCCTAAAACCATGTACTACGCGATCAGTTCTTCGCATCGTAAAATCTACGCATGTCTAATTTCCAACACGGAACGACCGCCACCAAGTTAAAGCGGGCAAACGCAAGAAGCAGAAGGATCCAGCAGCGGGTCCAGGCAAATTCAAGCTTAGGTCTCCGTCAGATGGTCTACGTGGAAAAGCCATTGGCTGACGTGGAAACCAGAGTAGTTTATCGATTCACGTCACAACACGTGGCGCCCATTTACTGGCTTGAATAACACTCTAACAATACCAAACCACAAATTACATTGTCCCCCGTGGACCGCACTCCACTATTACTCACTACCACACTAATTTGCGTTTAACGCATCCTGTTGCTTCTCTAAACCAAGTAACTGCAGCCATTGTTCACCATGTTCCCAAGACTGGGAACAAAGACGTTCTCGAATCTACTAGGCCACACGGACTGTAACTTCGGGCCGCCTTTGCGGCGACGTCCGGTTTACTGCTCGCTACAGTTCTCGTCGACCTTCTCGCTTCGCAGTAGCGAGCGTGGTTTGCACCTCAATATATTCCATGGGTTCGGGGTTCAACTTTCAGTTCTGTCAGGCTGAAAGTAGAAAGTTCCACCTTGGCGTGGTTCTTCGATGAGTTTCGAAGCGGCGCGCAGTTACAAGAGCAGTTTGAAGGGCCCTTTCCAACGAATTTATTTATTTATTTATTTTTTATCTCGATTCCTGTCTGTATGCTTGGACGAGACCTTTCGTGAGGCGTGCGTGGGCACGCCATGGTTCGTCGGGGGTGTCCGATCTTAGCATGCAGGCGTGAATGTGTAAATGCCCGGATCGAAAGCGTTTTTGTGCGCCGTTCTGCTCTTGATGTTCAACAGTTATTTATCGTTTTGACAAGTTCGTAGCTATCAGTGAGGACTCGATCAGTGAGTTTGAGCGCTCGTCGCACCCTGATTTTGCAACGGTGATCGTGATTAGGGTCTGTGTTCCTGGAATCTTTTCTGGTGACGAAGGTTGGGATCCGTGTGGTTCGTTTTGAAGCAAGGGTATCTTATTTGGTTGCTGCTCTGAGCGAGTTCTGGCGGAGGTGGTTGGAGTTGTTTGTTTAGTTGCTGAAGTGAATTAGGGTGTGGAGAGTTTCTTCAGAACTTGGAACGCTGAATCGGAGTTTTCTCGACGTCGGTACTGCTGGTGTTTTCGGGAGGGTCTACATCCCGTGGTTTATTAGAAGAATTGCCCAATTATTTTTTCACTGCTTTTCTGTTCGTCTGCCCTTTCTCTGTTCACGTTGTGTGGCGTAATAAATCCGTTTTCGAGCGCCACCATGTTTCATTTACCCTTTTTCTCGGCTCCTGTCGTCCGTGTCACAAGCAAAGAACCTCAATGCACATTGTGTCAGATGATATCCTGCCCCAAGCTTGCTCGTGATACCGATGCTGGACTCGTTCTCAGCAAGCAGTGTGCTATTCACTCTGCCATTGTGTTCGTGATCGTTGACTACCTTTGGCGGGTTTTTCAAGACTGAGGTCTTCTGGGCTTTGCAATCTCAACTCCTTTCTTTTTAGAAGTTTTTGGAGTTACTATGTGACGCACACTACATCCCTGGACGGCATAGACAAGATGCTTGGAGCAAGTGGAAGGGTTTGAGTGATGTTCGAGAGATCCATCTAGCATCTTCCACTTGTTGCAGTTTGGTATTGTCGCACATCCAAGCTGTGCTGCTACACCGATCACCCTTCCAGAGTTGTAGAAATGGCTTTTCTTTCAACAAAGAGGAATTGGATGGTGATAGTCTGAAGAATTTGAAGATCGCAACAGATTAATTTAAATTCCACCACCTGTGACACTCTGTAGCTCATGCTGAAGATTGAGCTTCCATGCGGTGTGCACATTTAAGTGCAGATAGCCTTACAACTGTGAACCACTGACCAGTCGGAGTGTCGATCACACTTGTGACATCACACATTTCTGGAGTGTTTAAAGCTTCATGTATAACTTGGTATGCTTTCTAAATCTCAACTTTCTTGTTATTCTTGTAATAAGTCATTAAAATCCCTCTTATCTCTTTGACGCCAGAAAATCAGCGCAAAATTTGAGACACCTCTTGAGAGACCTTTAGAGATTTCTGGTTTTTGTGTTGTAACATTTCGACTTACCCTATCAGTCTGCATTAGTATGTTAAATGAACCTTCCAAATGATGTGGACCAGCAATATGCTTTAGTGAATGGAAACTGAGGATTACATGGTAAGATGTGGCAAATTGGGCTACCACTTGCTTATTGCGTAAACAGAAATTGTGAGACCAATGATAAAGCATACGTCCTGGATTGAACGAATGCAGGAACTCATAGTAGCCATCAGTCATGTCCACTGATTGATTTCTTCAGAATGATAGTCTGACGAACTCTTTTTGCCTGACAGATTCCCCAATGTTCTCATGAAACGTGGAAAATACTCTCTTTACCTGCGAATAGGCGCGATACTTCATTCAGTTCGCTTGCATTGTTGCTAGGAAGGTTTCCGAAGACCTTGACTTTGTGGACGAGACTTTGCAGAATTTGGGAATCAATTGTGTCATCAATTGACATATCAATTGTGTAATCAGAGTACATATCAATTGTGTAATCAGAGTACATATTTTTGTAAAGGCAAGTCTTGACAATCTCTTTTGAGTCTTCAGCTAATTCGATGCAAATCAGTCCCTGGGATGCCATGTAGAAGATAATTTTTTGGTACTGTGAGTTAAGAATTCCGCATATTGTGCCATAAATTAATTCAAATTCTAGCGTTGGGTCATTGACAGCATTGTGTAGAGAAGCTCCCGATTTTCATGCTATGCAGATGATCTCAAGGTTGCAAAATGGAATTGAGGAGTGAAAGTTTCCGATTGATGAGCTTAGATGTTACACTAGAACCACTTACGTTAGCCTTCTCTGACGAAGTAAGATGTGCTGTAAGAATCATGAAAGGAATAAACCCTTGTATACATGTTTATTACCTTTTACCAATTTGCACTCGTTGCATTGTGTTTTTACACTGGTTTTGCACTAGTTTTTTTAAATCAATTTCGCAGATACCCAGGTCGCATTGTGACCTTATAACATCATTTGCCCGTCATACATGCGTGTGCAGACACGTTGATGTTGGCAACCAATTGTTGGGAGTCCCTACTATATTGGTAGAAGGGGTGCAGGGTTAAGGGTTTCAGAAAATAAAATAAAATAAAATAAAATAAAAAATCTTAAAATAATTTATGAGCAGTTAGATAGGGTTGAGGGTTAATTAAAATGTTCTGGTGCGAGGAGAAAATAGGATTTTCTGTTCATCCGGTACCAGGTAACAGTTGGGTACTTATTCCCCTACGGCCGTTTTTTATGCCACGACATAGCAAATAAAATTAGAGAAAAAAACGAATTTCACGTATTTATCAAGTTTTTGTGTTTTTAAACAGATCTTAATATGTAACATTTGATAAACATCCTTTTACTTACTGTCAATGGATTAACATTTTCCACATTATCAGTGAATATTCTGCTCTCATTATTTATTTATTCTTCAGTGATGTTTGTGTATGTATATCTATATAGATACATGTGAAAAAACTGAGCATGGGAAATGTCATGGAAAATTAATATTCTTAACTAAAATGTTCAGTTTTCATGTTTATAAAGTTAATCATACACAATAATTTTACAGTTTTAATAATCATTTTAATGAAAATGTGAGTTTCTATTGGCAGTTGTTTTTTTTCTGAAAAGAACATAAGCATTGAAACATTAAAGAAGGTTCTGACTTTAAAGCACTACCTTTGCAAAATGGCAAATGCAAAATTGCAACAGTAGTTGTTTGCATGGCATTCATTAACTGATTTTACATCTTTTACAATTCATTCATTTTAAAGAATATGTGTAAGTATTTATCTCAAGTGTTGTGACAAACATGTATTTCATAAAGATGATAGGATTAAATTTTAATTTTAAGTTATATTTATTTAAAAATATAAATGATATAAATTCTGATAGCTACTAATATCCAATGTTGTCAAAGATGTGAGGTTGCCCAACTTATTTGGCAATGTTTTTGAGTTCTTGCACCAACTTAAATCAAACTTTAAGAAAGACATGAGGTTGTCCAACTCATTTGGCAACAATTTTAAGTTCTTGTACCATCTTATAGCAAATCTTCTCAAAGATGTAAGGTGATCCAATTGCTCTGGCAATGATGTCAAGTTCTTATACCAACTTGTATTAATATATTGTCAAAGATGTGAAGTTGCCTAATTCTTTTAGAAATGATGTTAAGTTTGAACATTCATTGATATTGAACAATATCAAAGATGTAAGATTGTCCAACTTCTTAGACAATAATATCAAGTTCTCACACCCCATTATATAAAACATTGTTAAAGATGTAAAGTTGTCTATTCCTTTTGCAATTATATTAAGATATACTACCAACTTATTATTTAGGTTATCAAAGAAGTAAGGTTACAAAGCATATTTATATATAA
The DNA here is from genome assembly GCF_059467195.1 of Physcomitrium patens. Taxonomy (NCBI): domain Eukaryota; kingdom Viridiplantae; phylum Streptophyta; class Bryopsida; order Funariales; family Funariaceae; genus Physcomitrium; species Physcomitrium patens. The sequence goes on along the minus strand of NC_143416.1, from coordinate 10,955,677 downwards.
AAAAAAAAAGTGATTTTAGTTTGCATGATTGCTTTATTAATATTATTATTGTATTTTATACTTCAATAACATCTTTTGAAGTATTTTTGTCAATCAATAGTCTTAACAAAGAATAATTTATATCTCCAATGTTACCTTGTATGATATTTTCTCTCTTATTGTAACATAAACCTTCCAACTATCAAACAATGAAATACAATCAAATTTAGTATTTCAACTTATTCAATTTTTTTTTTTTTTTTTAATTTATATCAATATAAACTTAATATGAATACAAGATATCTTATAATTACCTATATGCTATCATATCATCTCATAAAACAATGATACAATATTATATCTACAAATACTACATACAAACTATTGTTCATCATTCTTGATTTTATGCATGTCATTTACACATGTGTCAAGTCAAGTACCTTGAATGAAAATCTGTTAGATGAAACCATGCTTATTTTTTATATTCTTGTATCTTTTAAATGCTTTGTTTGTTTCAACAATCATTCGACCGATATCTTATAAATGATTACGTATTTTCATAATTTTATCTTTATCTATTTTCACCAATTAATGATCAATAAATGTGTCCAATGTATACACCACATCTTGCTGCAATATCAATCTTTTATTGTTTGTCCATACTTGCAATATTCTTTTGTTCAACATTCCATGTGGATACACATCATTAATAAAGAAACAACAAATGTCCAAAAATATGTTTTTTTCTTTAACTTTTAACTTGTCAAAGCTTACTTTCAATATTGTTCAAATCTTATGATTATTATTTTTTTCATCTCCATCTACATTTCTTATTCTTGTTAACCTTTATAAAGCTCATTTTTAACTCTAAACTTGCACCTTCTTCAAGTTCTTCAATATTGACTTTATGAGTCTCTATAGAATAATACTTCATGAAATTTCAATTTCATGTAGTTACAATCAAAGTGCTTCCATTGCTTGCAAACAACACATCTATAGGCACAATGTCTTCAATTTCACATTGTTAAACATTAAGATGATTTTTTTAAAACTTAATTGTAATTTCAATAATACTTATGCATCTTCTAAAGCCTTTGGTGTTTTTTCAATCTTGAGTTCTTTTAAAATTTTGCAACAAATGATGTAGCTATAACTACTATTTTGAATGTTCTCAACAAAACATGAGGCATCATACATACACTTCACATCATTATACATAAACTTTGCCATTGTTATCTTGCTCATTCTATCTATGTTAATAAGATATATTGCTTTTACATCTTTTTTACATTGCTCTAATAACTTATTTGAGTATTCTTGTCTATGTAGTAGCTAAGCTTCTTGTAAATATACTTGCACAATCAACCTCTAACATTCTTCAATCAAATTAGTCAACTCATCATAATTTAAAAGTAACTTTGAACTTTCTCCTTGTCTTATCTTTTTTAATATCTTTTTTTATATAGAACTTTTATAATATGGCTCTTTTCTTGAAAACATCTATAAACATGTTTATTGCAAATAAAAATACATTTTCTTCAAAAGATCATTCACTATCTTTCTTGATTTTTCTTTTTTTGAAATTAATAAGTATATTATGTGGCTTAAGAATTCAATGTACAATTTATATGTCATAAAAATAAAACATTCTTTTTAGAATTTAATACATGATATGTCATGGATATATATATCTATTTTAATAATTACCTATATGATTAGATAGAAGTACGTAAAAGTAGATTAATTTTATAATATCTTCTAGAAATTTTTTTTAGAAGCTTTGTAAATATAATTTTTACTTTACACATGTTTGTAATTGATTGGTAGGTTAGAAACTTAATCAATAAGTTAACTACATGTTATACATATTGATAGCTTATGGAATAAGCTAATTATGTGGTACACATATAGAAAACTTGCCTTACAAGTTAAAATATGTGTCTTACAAAGTCAGCAAGTGTTGGAGGTCCTATAGAATATTGCCATGTACCTCATAATAGATGGTATATAAAGAGGCAAGAATGAAGCCATTTTAACTCTTGTCAATGCTTTTCTAGTTTTTAGTCTTGTTTCAAGACTTTATAGTCTTTTTATCTTTAACAATAGCCATTTTAGTTAATATCCTACCATCTTTGAATGATTTTTTAATCTTTTTGAATAATACAAGAATATATTGATCTTTTAATTCTTTGATATTTATGTCCTCAACAATTTGATAAGAGTGATAACTTATTATTTTTATTTTGTTTTAGAAGTCAGTGAAATATTCTACTTCTATTTTTGTCTTTTGAAGGTTGCAGACTACCTTCCTTTAAACAAACTGTTTAATTTTTTGACAATGATTTTTTTTTAAAGAGAGTAGATTATCCTTCTTTGTAGAAATTTTTATTTGATATTAGAGGTTATTGATTATCTTCATCTGATTTAAATTTTTGAATTTTTTTGAGTTGTCTATAGAAGAAAAAATTATAGATGCTACTTTTGGCGGAGGTGAGAATAGATTCGCAACTATTGTAGATCTTTACGAGCTTATGAACACTTTTAGGATAGAAATCTCATGTATTTCTAATATTAATCATGAAAGTACTATTCTTACATCCATAGAAGAAGTCAACAATAAAATTCAAAGTCTATGCTAAGAAGTTGTATAATTAAAAGAAACAAGTAGATCAAGTTCACAACTAAATCTAAAGAATCTGGCTACTATACGGAAACAAAGATAAGTTTATTGGAGAAGTTTGATAGAACAAAATCAAAGTTTTGAGGGTTTTTATAACAACTAAAGCTCTATCTAAGGTTGTTTCCTTTTCAATATCCTAATAGATTTACTTAAGTTGGATTTATAAGAGAACTTTTCTCTAAGAATGGTCTTTCTTGGTATACACCTTTGATGGAAAAAGATTCATGACTACTCTATGATTTGAATTCATTCTTAAAAATATTTATAACTATATTTAGAGAAAGTAATTGGAAAAGGATAATAGAGACCAAGCTCATATTACTACAATAAAGATTACATTTAGCTATTACATATGTTGCTAAATTCCAAAATATTGCTTGCAACATGGATTCGAATGGTAAAGCCCTTATTAATCAATTTTGATATAGATTAAAAGATAATATCAAAGATTTATTATTGACAATGTCAAGAAGATATTCATTAGAATAATTTATTATATAAGCCATTACATTTAATAATTGATTCTTTGAAAGATGCTAAGAATAAAGATTTGCTTAAAGAGGTACAAGTTAAGCCATGGCAATATCTTCTAATTTTTTGGAAGCTTATTTGTCAAGACTAGAGCTTATGCAAATTGATACAATATGTTTTAAACCTCCTACTGAATAAGAAAAGACTTGTTATTGTCAAAAATATTTTAAAAAATCTTTTTAGATTCTTCATCTTGTTTTATAATAGAAGTTTGTTTAGGATCAAAAAATTACAAAAACTTAGCTTTGTTAGGTTTATTAATATTAGCTTGTTTTATAGACAAAAATCTTGTCAAAAAATAAGAAATCTCTTTAGTTAAAAAAATCAAATTTGGGCATGTAAAAATAATAGATAGTCATTTGTTGTCTTCTAAAAATGTAATACATAAAACTGTTCTTTTAGATATAGCAACTAGTAGTCATAATAATTTAGAATATTTAATATGATTAGATCTCTTTCTAACTCAATTATTTTAAATTATTGTAGCTAAAAAGTATAATATTCAAATAGAGTAGATTTTTCATAACATTGATTTTTTCCAAGATTTTGTTAGATAAATAGAAATCCATAAGACCAATACATCCAAACCATTATTAGTAGATATGAAAGCTTTTATGCATGTTACAAAACAAAGAAAAACTTTTTTTTATATATGCCATATTTATCATTGATAGAAAAAAGATTTTAAGTAGCATTCGAAGCTAATATTAAGATTACTAAGATATTTTTGAAAAAATATAATACATATATTCTTCCAAAATATTGTTCCAATGATTGTTCCATTGATCTTTACGAAAGAATTCAACCACCATTTGGACTAATCTATAGAATCTATAGAATAATTTGGTTGCACTTAAGAAGTACATTGATGAGAATTTAGTTAAAAACTTCATATGCCATTCTAAATCTTCAACTAGGGTTCTAATCTTAATTTTAAAGAAAAAAATGGATTTCTACAAATGTATGTGGAGTATTGAAGACTCAATAAGATCACCATCAAGAATATGTATTCTTTATCTTTTATTTCATTACTTTTTGATCAATTAAATGAAAAAAAAATTTATACAAAAATAGATCTATAAGAAGTAAGTAACTTGGTATATATTAAAAAAGAAGATGAATAAAAAGTTATAATTTGAATTAGATATAGACATTTTGAATATGATGTCATGCCTTTTGGACTCATAAATGCACCAACTACTTTTCAATATCTAATGAATGATGTCTTTTGTGAGTTTCTTGATGATTTTGTCATCTGTTATTTAAACAATATCTTAATCTAATTTAAGAATATAAAAGAGCATAAAATTTATATTCATTGTGTATTACAAAAATTAAAAAATAAAGGATTATATGCTAAGATGGAAAAGTGTATATTTTATATTATTCAAGTTGACTTCTTTGGATACATCATCTCAAACAATGGTCTAATGATGGATCCTAAGAAGGTCCAAATTATCGTGGATAAAAAGATTCCAAAAACAATCAAAGATGTGTAATATTTTTTGAGATTTGTCAATTATTATCAAATCTTCACCAATATTTTTTTCAAGTTGTGGCTTTTCTTACATGCTTGATATATAAAGACAAATTTGAATGGAACAAAGAAATAAAAACATCTTTTAAAGCGTAAAAGACAACATTTATTTCTACATCAATTTTGTATTGCATCGACTTTTTTAAGACATTATTCATGAAAATAGATGTATTAGACTTTGCTATGAAGGTTGTTTTATCAAAAATGGGAGTAGATGATAAACTCCATCTGGTAGCTCTCTATTCTAAGAAATTTTCAGCAACCAAGATTAACTATAAGATTTACAACAAAGAGCTTCTTGGAATCGTGGATTCATTTCAAAAATGGTATCATTATCTAGAAGACGCTTTTAGTCAAATCACCTTATATATGAATCACAAGAACCTTAAGTATTTCATATTGGCACATGTTTTGAATTGTTGCCAAGTCTATTAGAGCATATTTCTATCAAGATTTGATTTCAATATCACTTATTGATTTTAAAAACAATAACATTTATCAAACGTCCTTTCTAGACATTCTTAACTTAGACCAAAAGAAAGAGATATAATTTTTGATTAATAAAGAATGATTTTCTTCAAGCCAATGCATTTTCATCTTTAAGTAATGAAATCAACATTGACTATTGATTCAACTTTTTTCAAATAAGTTCAATTAAGTATGTCCTTTCATCTTCTTATTAATGATATTAAAAACAATTCTTCTAAGTTTTATGATACTTCTAATTTTGAATTTAAGAATAATTTATTTTATTTTGAGAGATAATTATACATTTTAGAAAGTAAAATATAATTATGTATTCTTTAAGCTTATCACAATTTTCTAACAACTAGACATTTTGGATACAATAAGACTTTGAAGCTAATATCTAGAGATTTTTGGTGGCCTTAAATGTAGAAGGCAATTAAAGACTTTATACAATCATATAATATTTTTTCAAGATCAAAAACTTCTCATCATTGATCTTATAGACTTCTCCAACCATTGCCTATACTAGAACAACTATGATCTTTTATTTCTATAAAAAAATTTATAGATATTTTAAGTTCAAATTTATATATCTCTGTATTTATGATTGTAGATTTCTTTAAAAAAATAACATATTTTATACTATGTACAAAATCTATTTCAGGTGAAGAAATAGCTAAGCTTTTCTTTGATAATATCTATTGTTATCATGGATTGACAAAAGATATTATATCAAATAGAGGGATACAATTTGTATCAAGATTTTAAAAAATTCTTCTTAAGATATTAAAAGTGGATATAAAATTATCTTCAAATTTTTATCATCAAATTGATAAGCAAACAAAATGGATGAATCAAGTTTTGAAGTAGTATTTGAGATATACTATCAACTCTCATCAAGATAACTGGATAGATCTTTTGTTATTAGTAGAGTTTGCATATAATAATTTAGTATATTCTTTTATTCAATAATTTTTTTTTTTATTTTATTTTATTTTTTCAATTATGGTTATCATCCATTATTTGATATTTTTGACTTTTTAAAATTTAATAGTCTTATTACAAAAGATTTGGTAAAATATTTGTAAGAATTACATGCAATAATAAAAGTGCGATTCAAGGAAGCTCAAGAATAATAATAGATCAATGCAGATGCCTATTATGAGGAACAACCATAATTTAAAGCAAGTGACAAAGATGATTATTTTTTGCAATATTAAGACTGCTTATTATTGTGATAAGTTTGACTATGGTAGATTTTAATCTTTTTTTATTTGAGAATAAGTCAATTTTGTTGTTTATCAATTATATCTATGGAAGTCTATGAAAATCTATCTAATATTCTACATATCTCTTCTTGAGCTATATAAAACAGTGGATATCTTGAAAAGAAGACAAATGCTACCTTCTCCTATAGAAGTTGATAATTATCAAGAATTTGAGGTAGAAGGAATTTTAGATTCAAGGCAACTCCAAAATAGATTGGAATATCTTGTTCATTGGCACAAATATGATATTAGTGAATACACATAGAAGCTAAAAAAAAATCTTGTAAATGCAATAAAGAAGATTGAAGCTTTTCATTGACAACATCTATCAAATTCAAAATAAAAAATAACAAGATCCATGAAAGATGATGATCACTGTCATGTCATAACATGATTATATAGTGAAAAATAAAAATATGGATATTATTATTGAAGAGCCTAGTAAAAAGATGTAGTAGAAAAATAAGAATAAATAATAAAAAGATAGTAAAAGATTTAGTCTTAATGCTACTTTTCATAGAAGGAACTTCTATTTTCTTTATAGAAGCATAAATGAACCAAATCAAAATAAATAAGATAAAAAATTAATATAAGCATGTTTAAGAAAGAATTAACAATAGTGTAAAGGAAAAATTATCTCAAATTATTAAATATTGATATCCGGAGAAGATTGGTTATCAACTTAGGTCAAAATCAGATTCTGAAGTAAAAAACTATATACCTATGGCTACTCTAAGGCTCTTTTGCAAATTAAAGAGTGTTATTTGAGAGAAGACTTTATAGAATATTTTTAAGCTTTGATTTTGAGTGATATGAGTTTTAAATAACTTTATAAAAGCTTAGAAAAATTAAGGTTGTTTTGAATGACTCTGGATTTTGTGAAATAAAACAAGATTTATAATTTGAAAAATTTCATAAATTTTGTAGTAGATCTATAAATAAATTTTTTTGAATTTATATATATAGTTGTATTAAAAATATACTATAAATTTAAATTTAATCAGATAGTTGGATTGAAGGCTATTGAAATTCAAGTTGATTAGGATCTTAGAAATTGGATTTTTATATTTAATAAGATTATCTTAGATTTATTGAAATTTTCTTATTAAATTGAGGTATTTTTTTACCACAAATAATAATTAACTTTACTTCCAATACTTGTGTGAAATTTGAGAGAAAGTTAATGGTTCAATTAGGAGTTATTGCTACTAAAAGATTAACATTAAGATCAAAGATAGAGGCCGACTGATACTTGAGTGGATTATGATATTTTTCTCCCATTTCATAAGTTTGATTATTTTCAAAATTATTGTGTTTATTTTTTACTAAAGAATTGAGAGGTGTGTAAAATTTTAAGTAAGATCAATAATTTAATCAATAAATATTGAGGTTCTAAAATTGCTCTAGGATTGGTTTAAATTAAGTAAGTTTTTATTAGGATTTATTAGGAGGTGATTAAGATTTGGTCTAAGATTTAGGATTTATTTAAAATTTCTTTAGGATTTCTTTTAGATTTCTTTTAGATTTCTTTAGGATTTTATTAAAGTTTGATTAAATTTTCATTAGAGTTTCATTAGGATCCTTTATGGTTTCTTTAGGATTTTTTAAGGATTTCTTAAAGGTTCCTATTGGATTTCCTTAAGGTTCTTTTTGGATTTCTTTTGAATTTTTTTAGAATTTCTTTATGATTTCTTTAGAAGTTCTTTAGGATTTCTTTGTGTTTCTTTTATAATTTTCATGAAAATTTAATTGAACTTAATCAGTGTTTGATTATATTTATTAAGCTTTAATTATAATTTATATATGATTCTATTAGAATTGTTAGGACTTGTTACAATTTTCTTTTTCCTTCCACAATCATATATCCAATACATTTTCAAGCAAGTTTTCTTATAATACAATATTGTCTCTTGTGGAACTTATCTTTAAAAAGAAAGTAGGGAGAAAGAGAGAGAAAAAAAGAAAAACAGAAAGCGGTAATATCAAGAAATACGTATTTATTCCAATAATTATCTATATGATTAGGTAGAAGTAGGAAAAAGTAGATTAATTTCATAATATCTTCTAGAAAAGCTTATTAGAAGCTTCATAGATGTGGTTTTGACTTTATACATATTTGTAGTTGATTATTAAGTTAGAAACTTGATCAACAAGTTAACTATATATCATACATATTGGTAGTTTGTAGAATAAGTTAACTATGTGGTGCACATATAGAAAACTTGTCTCGGAAGTTAAAATACATATCTTATAAAGTCAACACGTATTGGAAGTCCTATAGAACATTGTCACATAGCTCCAGATTAGATAGTATATAGGGAAGTAAGAGTGAAGCCTTCTTCATTTTTGTCAATGCCTTTCTAATCCTTAGACTTGTTTTAAGACTTTCTAATATTCTTTTCTTTAGTAATATCTATTTTAATTTAATATTATACCATCTTCAAGTGATTTTTAATCTTTTCAAGTAATACAAGAGTGTATTGATCTTTTAGTTCTTTTAGATTCATGTACTTCATATAATATCAATAAATAAACCATATGCCATAGATTTTTTCTTCTTCAATATATCAACCAAACTCATGTCAATTAGTTTTGTTACTAAATACAAAGTTTTATTTCTCCCTTCTATAGACGAACTCCTATTAATTTTATTGATATTCACTTTTGCAACAAAAAAATATTTTAGAAGATTGAGATATCTCAAATTTGCTAAGATACCAACTTCAATAGATAACTTCAAAACTACCAACTATTTTTATTGTAGTACTTAACATTCCAAACTACTTTGATTTATAAACAATTCTACTTATACCTTTGCCTATGCAACCATTAATTTTAAAACTTTCAATGTTGTTTGAATGTTCTTAAACAACCAATCTTCTACCCTCAATACAACCCAAATCTTTCCATCTTTGTAATATATATTTAGCAAATCTTTATTCTTCAAAATAAGCATTTTGGCTTCCATCAATCAACTTCTCATAGAAACTTATATCATCTCCTTTAACTTTATCATACATATCAACATTACACATTATTCATACAATGCCTTCAAATTCTTTCAAATAGTGCATTTTTAACACATCACTTATTGCATTGCAATAAAGAATCAAATCTAAAAGAATTTTTCTAAAACTTTCTTTGTTTTTTATTTGAAAGATAGTTACTTCACACCATTTTTTATTTCTACAACTTTCTAACAATAAGTAGATTTTTTTAACCACAACATGCAACTCAACAAAAATAAGCCTTTTGCTTTTTAATATTATCATATGTCAATAACTTATCAAATATTTTCTTCACTTAGAGAAGTTGTCTGTACAAACTTATACATTGATTTCTATTCAACATGCATCTTGTATGTTCATTGGTTCTTTTCAGGATTTTGCACATCATTGACTATGTATAGTACTTGACATATTTGAAAATGAACATTTGGATCTAACCAAAATATGCATTGTTGTAAGTTGCAGAAGAGTAATCTGCACACTTGGTTTAGAAGCACTGATGTGCTTGAATTTGCTTTGCTAGTCATAGCTTTAGCATTGACATTGTGCAGCAAGTAACCGAAGTAATGCTAGTTTGGTCTAGAGCAAAATAGTACGTGTTGACTGAAATTTTTCAAGGTTGTGTTGATAATTGCTAATATTCTCAGAGCATTCGATTGACAGTGTCAGGATGGTAGGTTGCAAAGAGGGAGACAAAAGTTCCTTCCCTGCACAATCTTTGACGGCAAAGAAAGAAATCTGATTTCGTCGAAGGGCTCACCCATTTGAAAATATCATAAGCATCCTAATAATCGCAATGATCTCAAGGGCTCACCCATTTGGAAGAGCAGTATGAGCATCCAACGCACACACTTACTAGTTAATGAAGCTTGCTATTTATTCTTCACACAAGTACCCTGCACTGGGACTTGACACTCTAATGATCAAAGACCTACACTAAAGAGCTACATCAAATGAATCTGTATGTAAACCACAGTAAGGAGACCCACAGCAAGGTGGTGAGACAAGCCCTGTGTGCCAGAGTAGCACACAAAACATGAACCAATCATCCTCAAAAACAACGACAAAAACCTTGCCAATCGTCAGAAGCATGCGCTTGTTTTGCACTGAAAAGTCATGTCGCTCAGAATCTAGATCCAGCTTGTCGGTAGAGAGCAACTCACTGCTGTGTGCTTCGTTTGTTTGAAGACTGGTGCAGGAATCTAGCCAGTTTATAAAAGCTGCAGGGTCATTTCTCACCAGTCAGTGCATGCCGACGTCTTACATGGGCTATTTGTGACTTCGTCTGTGGAAGCGGTGGTGAGGCGATGCAGGGTTGAGAGTACCAAATGCTAGAACATCCCATGCGTTGTGTATTTAGCTGGATCTCTGCTTGCGGTTACGGGACTGGTTCGTTCCAAAGAACCGAAAGAATCCGCTGTTTCGCTTGGAGGCTTTTGGATTTGCACCAACTTGTGTTGGAGTGGGAGCAGGTTTGGGGTTCGCACTAACTGATGATGGAGTGGGAGCAGCTTTTGAGCTTGCACTAACTAGTGTTGGAGTGGAGTTAGCTTTTGGGCTTGGAGAAACTGGTGATGGAGTAGGAGCAGCTTTTGGGCTTGGGTCCCCCCCGGATGGTGATAATTTTTTGTTGGAATCTTTTATAGCTAACGGTGCAACCGTCATAAAAGAGTCGATACTACGACTGAGATTCGTTACATTTCTTTCATGTGGCTGTGCGGGGCTAGAGGATCTTCCAACTGTTAATGCGCGTGGTGAGTCCAAGTCAAAGGAATCATCATCTGGTACCACGGAACTTCTAGAGCCACTGAATCGTATTAAACCACGCTGGTTAGCGACTTCCAGAGGTTCCTACAAACATGCACAGAATGAGTAAGTACACACTTGCAGATATGTTTGTAAGCAGTAACGCAACTCTCACTAGAAACCGGAACTCTTTCTTCACATTCAGTAGCAGCAGCAGCAGCACGAGTAAGCTCTTCCGTTTCCGAAGTAGAAAACTAGCGACAAACAGTATACTATTTGTGTTTCATTGGATTACAATGTTTCTTACGGGTTAGATTTTCAAGAAGAAACCTGAACATTTTTGAAAGCGTATCATGGCTGTTCAACTAGGAAATGTGCATTCCCTGTGGAAAGCTACTTCCAGGTGCAATACCACTACGGATGCATTTGAAAGATGAAAATTATAGGTTGATTAAAGAAAAGGATGCAGAGTAATACCTGCGTGCTGAATGGTTTACTCTGCACATTCCACGAAGTTCGTGGACCTGAATCGACATCGTTGTCGTTCCATGCAAAGCCCCAAGAGGAGCCAATTCCACTAAAGGCATCGGGAGCGATAGAGCCTCGCTCTGTTCCCGGACTGAAGATAACAAGCACACATTCTTAAAAAATAGAAAATACGTGGAATACCACAACGTGGTCAGTGTGACTGCAAAACAATTTCAAACAGGGAAGAGAATATTGGAGGGGAAATATCAGCCGAATATCACACAAACCTGCTTGTGGGAGGGCTGGATGCTGGAGAACCATTGGATACACTTGATTCAAACTCCTGCTCTTCTGTTGCATTTGCACTTCTGCACTTGCAGGGTTATTCACATAAGACCACCGTGTTTATAAGTGGATGGAGTCATGATAGAGTGAAATTTTTATAATCTAATCAGAATCGAATATATTAATATGCCATACTTGAAAGAAAATTTCATCTCCAATACTAGCAGAACGTGTGATCACAAAGACATACTGTTCCAGTTGATTTATAAGTGGTTAAGCCTACTCCCCATTTGGATCACACAGTCGTCTCAAAGTCAATCTCTTGCTGTGACTTGATAGCATTTTGCGAAGGATTTCATACCTTTCAGAAGGATTGGTTGTTGAGACCGAAAAAGTTGGCCGGTTTCGACGAATTTCTAAGTCGGAAGAAGGCTTAAATAACAAGACATCATCGCTGAAGCTCACTACCTTCCTTGCTGGAGTTTCATTACGAAGTGGAGAGAGCATATCTTTGGCTGATTCAGGTGGCAGTGCAGTTTCCTTTCCTGCACTGTTATTGTTGTTAGGGACATGATAATAGTCATTCTCAACTGATTTCTCTGGCTTATTACCCCAACTGGCAGCAGCGCATGGCTTCTCTACGGAAGGCACCTCATTCGTCAGATTTTTGACCACAGAAAACTCTGCCAGGAATTTACTTATTAGTCCAGGGAAAATATATGTATCGATTGCCCAATTACAGTGGTTTCAATGGACATCTCCTAAGTCTTGATCAATGTGATTACTATTGGGGCTTGGACACCTAGCAACCCAGCTCTTACTTTCCTGAAGCACACGAAGACCATAAAAAACAAGCAAGAAGAAATAAAACCTACACAACATACTCACAAACGAGCTTCACTTCATCATTATAAGAGCAGACCAACCTGGATCCTCCAGTTCACCCCATTCGCTCCACTCAGCAGCTTTCTCTTGAAGGTTTTGGGTCCAGCCTGAATAACAGTCCACGGATATAACATAAAAAAGGATACTTTTTTTGCCTCTGTTGGTGAAAAGAATACTTCATGTATGACAGAGATAAGAAGCATACACATTGCACGAATCCACAACATTTGGGCACTTACCAAAAGGCATCTCCATTGGAATGCTCTCTCTAACTTTCACACCAAGACGTTGACAACGACCACGAAGTGCTATCTTTAATTTATCCAGGTCTGTTGCAAGGTGATCTGCTCTTTTCTGTAATATGTGTTCAAATGACGTCCAAGTTAGCATGTTCACAAGGCTACTTCTCATCTGTCAGAACACACTGAACAAGACCATGACGGACCCATTCTCTACTCTCACTCTCAGCCCCAAGCTTGACAAATAAACTTTTACCGAGTAATGCTTCAAACCCTTTACTTCAAATGCACTTATTTACCTTCAATATAGCCAGAAGCTAAAAGGAGTCAGAGGAAAAGAAGTAAAAAAAACAATTCATCCCAAGATCCCTACTATATTAATTTTCAGAGCTTTTAAGTTCACATATGCACACCTTAGCGAACCGAAATGGACTACTGGCTGTAGTTCGAACAAGCTCTACAGTTATCAAATATAGAAGGTACCTGAAGAAGGGCGTTAGGATCACCACCATTGTCCATCTTGAAAAGTGCATCTAGAAGCTCCAATTTTTTCTCCTGAAAGAGCAAACAAATGTAGGACTGAGTGGGATTCATAATGCACTAACTTTATTTCAGAACAAAATGTGGTGCCAAAACTCCGCCCATCAAAATCCATGAAAGGCTTCTCTAATAATCATCTCTATGGATTTAGATTGATAGAACCAGAAGTACCTGAGTTTCTCGAAGAGCTGAATTCTGAACAGCTAACTGGGCATTCAATTCTGCTGCAGCTTTAAACTTCTCATCGTATTTCTTTGCCAATGACTCCACCTAAACCATGCCGATGCTTTGAGTTGCATACACGATATATCACCTTAAGTCATTTTGGGTTGTGATCATCCCACAAAACTAAGCTAAGATCTACTTCTATAATACGTGTGATTCATCAAAGAGAAGACATTGAATGTTGAATTCCGCTACCATGACTATACGCATCACAGTGGTAGAATACATACTCTAAACCAGAACATTTTATTACGTTACTGATTGAAAGCAGGTAAAAAACGCCAGAGTAGTAGTTTCAAAAGCTTGAATCAAACAAACCTCTCGCTTGCCTGCAGCAGTTCTCTCAGTTGTCTCTGTGATCTTATTGTCACATTTAGTTTTGAACAGAACCTGGCAAGGTCAACCAGATAATTCCAACGTAAAACACCTGATGGGAAGAGACTTCTACGCCCAACGATGTCAGGAGTTTAAGTTGTTTGTAAAGCACATCATAGTGGATTTGACACAGTTGGTTTAACATTTCCAAACACCCTCATACATTATAACATGCAACAATATAGCACGAACAAAAATTTGAATGAGAATAATGAGAGGCTTACGACTTCTTGGAGCTTGGTTCGGTAGTACGCTGCCTTCTGTCTTGGCTCCATCAGCTTCGTTTCCACCCTCACCTATGCATACACTAAGATTATAACGAGGAAAGCACCAGAGTTTTTTGTGTTCCTAAAACCTGTAATGTGCACAAAACCGCAATACAACCCATAGCCTATCACGTGTCGACATATGCATAGACTAAATAGCAGATCATCTTGACAGCGTGAAGGTGTCGTGTAAACTTCTACAACATACTTCATTCTGAGATATTTCCAGTCCCCTTCGAATGGCACTTGGAGCTTCTTTAGCAGGCTGCCTTTTCCCATTTGAATCGTTGAATTTCCAGAAAGAATCCATAAGGGAATCAACATTAGTTCCTCCGCTTGGAGTTAAATTTTGGAGACGAGTTTGTGCTTCTCGAGTGGTCAATAACGTAGCACGTTTCGGTGCTGGCGTATATCCTGGACCCACTTGCGGCGTGTTCTCTGGTAACAAGAAAAACATTTCTGAGGAAGGCAAGGCCAGGAAAACACCGCCTGCGAAGACGCAATTTCAAAAACTGATGCCTATAAATACGAACCACACATGAGACACCCTATTAACAAGATTCTCATGAATCGACAAGTAATATTAGTTTCTAAGTGGACACACGATGTAAAAGTTTTGGAAGTGTTGGCGTTCATTGTAGAATTCTGTCAAGCAGGCACAACCAAAATCATGACCAATTTCGAAGATATATCAACAACACTCTCTCCAGAGGCCATATTCACGGAGTGTGACAACTCAGCATAACAGAATAACCTCGGTTCTGCCAATTAGCACAACTATAGCCAGGACGAGGAGTTGAAGACATCTGCTCATCAAGAGTAGGCGGATCATCAAGGTGGATGCCCGGTGGAAGCTTGCTAGGAAGAGATCGGCCTTCCCTAAAACGCTCCATAAGATACAGCGCTGTACAAAACTCGCGTACCGACATCATGCTATCACCATCTTGATCGGAAAGACTCCAGACCTGCTTCAGAATATCTGATATTACAAACCGAACATTCATTTTCAGCTCAGCGGTGATTTCATTTGTGGTAAAGTAAGGAACCGTTTATGACCCCACAGAAAAAAAAGAAAAAGAAAATGCCAGATAAATAAGTTAGTGCACCGTGTGCAGCGTTCAACGAACTGACAACTCACACAGTCTGCTGAAGAATTATGAACTGGCAAAAAAAACAGTGGATTAACTTAAGCATAAGCAAGGTGCTGACGACTGCAAACATCTACAACAACCAACGAACAAAACCAGTGAGATCGTTCCAACACACTTCTCGGTTGTTGCCAGCTGAGGAAAAGTGCGCGAGCTTGCTCTCCGGTGATCTTCCCATCGCGATCAGTGTCCACCTTGCTGAACACACGCGTGTATCGCTGAACGTCACTTTGATTCATCCGAGGCCAAGGAGGAGTCACCGCTGGTTCATTTAGGGGTCTGGTACCGTATACAGGACCCATCAGCGGGGTCTGTGAAAAACGAGTAGAATTAGCGACTAAGCTGGTTGAAGAGGAAAGTGTTGTGGGTGCAAGCGCCACAGGATCAACAGAGCTTCTCCTGAAATGACAAAAACGCGATGTTGCGGTTTAAGTTGAAAAAATTGTTTTAAGAGCGTAGGAACTTCCTAAAAATTGGAACTAGTGCTGAAAGGTTGCATGACTTCGTGGCGTTGTATGTACGATGAGCTCTCCAAAGTGTTTCAAGTGACCACAGTATTCTTCAAACGACATGAATCCTTCAAGGATTGGACATCAAGTCCTAATTCTTGCAAATAGATAGAAGTTTTAAATTCGCGAACCGGGACGTTACTCCGAAGCCTTGTGCTTCTGAAGTAGACTTCGCCTTTATCGAATAGCTACCAGCAGCTAGACTTGTCGATGCTGGCGTCCCATATAGATCCCCGATACTTGTAGACTCCGGTCCAGTCTTGAGACCTCCAGCTCCCCCTATTTTAATTCATTTAGACACACATTTGTTCAGATTTAGACACTAGAATATTTAGGTGAATAGAACGAATTTCAGGGATAAGATATACATAATTAAGAAGGTGTTTTACAGAAATCGCGAAGAGGAAATGAAGAGGGGAAGCAGCACCCGAATTCAACAACCGCAAAGAAGCAAATGTATGGCTGTTCATGTATGTTCAAAACACCTCGTCACGCATGCAGTTAAGAAAGCAGTGATACCACACCAAACTGTAGATAGTGTGGAGAAGGTAGATACGGACAAATTTGCACTGGAAAAGCAGCCATATTTGTAATGAGGAAAATGATGGTCGCAAATCAGACCTGCTTGGAAAGCAGACAAGCTCGTTGAGCTCGGCAAAGAACCTCCTGTCGATAGTAGGGCGCTTGAAGTATTAGGTCCTGGAAACCTTGAATCTGCAGCAGATTGCAACCCCGAACCAGCTGAACCAATGACGCTGGAAAACTGTGCACCAGATAGATGCGAGTAAGTACCCATCAAACCTCCTAAGGTCGGCCTGGTCTCCGTCATCCCTTGTCCAGTCGAAGGAAAACTAGGCCTGGATTGCTGTGGTAGTGACGGTGTCCCCTGAGATATATTACCAACGGAAGAGTAACACCCTTGTGGTTTAGACATTGCTGGGACACCACCGCGAAGTGAAGCAAACTGTGGGGTGTCACTATACCCACCCCATGTGCTAAGCTGATAAGCTTGATCATTTTGTGCTGGAAACTGCTGCGCATAACTCCCCTGTGAAGCAACTGATGGAGCCCGAGCTGGAGGAGATGGTGGAGTCGGTGTATTAATCCGTGGAGGAGGAATGTGTGAACTTGTCGGACCGTTCAAAGCTCCATTCACCAACTCTGGTGTAAGGTCTCTCCCCGTTTGTGCTATTGTCACCAGTTTCAATGCGTTGTTGAACTCGTGCCGTGACAGAAAGCCTGTGTGACTTCGATCCGAAAATTGCCAGACCTGGAAGTTCATGACAGTTTCAGAGCTTCAGGTTAAAGATGGGAGACCAACCTTGCACATTTCATGAATGTCAGTCTTCGTGGACACATGCAAATCTTATCTTCGTAGATCTTAGAAGGCATGCAGCCAACAATCCTCAGTAAGTAAATCCAACCATTGCTTTAGGCGATTCTGTGAACAAGCCGTGTGTACAGAACTCCGAAAGTATTAGGAGCGCCAACAACGAAGACATGGTTTCGGAATAGCTTAATAGCCGCTTGACATATTCTTTTTAAACTTATAATTCCTGTTAACAAACGGTCTATAGCCCGGAGCTCATCCCAGATATATGCCCCCTATATCAATGACAGGACTAAAATAAAAACTACTTGCAGTGAAGTTGAGAATTGTGTTTCACTGCGGCTTAAACCCAACTCGTTTGTGCGATCTAGATGAGGGCCTTGCTCAACGCATGTTACTAAAACTTCATTCGATCTAATTTGAAAGAAAAAATCCAGATTTGTGGAAATTTATTCCATGTTATTAGTTGGTGCCACAGTGTGAGTCGCACATGTTTCATCTCCGGCCTCCTTCCTAAGTACCTTCAGATTGAAGGTCGTGCGTTGGCGGAAGACACACTCAACGTCATTTGAGAAGAATTCATATCAAACTTCTCACAAGTCGTGGTCTTCAGGTTCATTACCTCTGAGGGCTAAACTTGATAGAGTGATGACGACGAGTTCCTTACACATTTCATTAGAGTTTCGACCATTCTTCCCAATTTACAAATGAGGTGGCTTAAGGCATTTCAAGCACATCTGCATAAATCAGAAAGGATAATTGAAGAAAAAATGAACAGCGCAAACCTTTGCGAGAGTGGCTTGCGGTAGCCCAGAGCCCTGAAAAAACCCAACTGCTTCACTCCCACTGATACGACCATCGCGATCTAGATCCGCCATTCGGAAAAACGAGTCAAAGACCGCTGCATTCGCCATGCTTCCTGCTTTTTAATTCCAGAATTTCTTCACTCAAAGGAGATGAATCAACACAAGTGTAAGGATTTCACCCGATAGCCGGAACTAAATGCGACAATGCATTCTCACTCTAGAGCTATTGCACAAGCTAAAAACTACTTGTAGCACCAAATTGGCTCTACAACTCTATGTACGGCATTCACATGTTTCGACCTGCTGGCAGAGCCGTGAACCGCTTCAATACCCTGGTAGAAAAACCTTCATCCTAGCAGAATAGTGATAAATAAAACCTCCGAACATTAATCATGTAGACATCACCATGTCCTGGCTATTGCAATCCGAAAATCAGTGAACAAATCTTAACTTCACCCGGGCAGCAATATATCCATCGGAGCAGGATGAGACTTTCCTCCTCCACATCTGCTACTCTCATATCCTTTTAGAGTCGCGAAGTTCACTCTAGCCTCGACCAAGCACCGAAACCGCGATCCAAACGTAGCACCATAACCAAAGCAAGCCAACTCACTTCACGAAATCGAGAATCCTCGGCACCGGAGCTGATGTTGGGACTTAAAATTCAATTCTATATAGCTGCAGTTGAAAACTAGCAGCTGTGAAGTGGCGATTCATGGGTTTCGAAGGAGACCACAGTCTAGAGCTAAAACAAATTGCCATAGTCGTATGAATCTCTCTTGAAATAATGGAGCTCTGCAAGGTTTGAAAGGGCTGGACATGCGACATTGATCTCTATGGAATGAAGTGACGTGAGCTGGGTTTGGAGTGTATCGGTTGCAAGGCGCAGCGGGGATGAGTATCGATATGTTGTTGACTCCGTCTGCTTACTCTTCTTTGAGAAATGTTCTTCACTTGCGACTGCTTTACATAACGAGATACTAGTCAAGAATTTTAATCGGATTTAGATTCAGAAACAAGAAAAGAAAAAAGAGAATCAGTTGTGTGATCACTGACAAAAACAGCCACTCAACAATAGATTGAAGGGATAGATGACAGAACAATATACTTGCTTTTATGACAACAAGCATTGTAGATGTTTCTTACACCAGAGACCACATAAAAACTGCTCACAAAAATGGTAGTTCAACATGTTAGCTAACAGTCAAATTCTTCAGTCATTAGATTTTTTTTTTTTTTTTTTTTTTTTTAGTTAAGCCGTTCATTCCTCTCAAGAATACCTACGTCTAAGACTATTTCTTTATAATAATGAAAAAAACACTAATAATAAATAATCTCTTTTTTCCTAGTCTGCGACTATTAATACTCGCTTTTGAATAATTCTTCTCTGCTTGTCAAAAGAAATCACTTTTGATCCCATCGGAGAATATCACGCCCAGTATGCAACAAGTTATTGCTGACCCGTACAGACCTTGACCCATCTTTGTCACCAACTTGTAGCTGTTCATATGACAATGCTCACGTTGAAGGAAGCAACAGAAAGTCGGTGTGGAGAATGGTTTCCGAGTGATTGCAAACCAACTGCGAGTTTCCAGAATCTGATCCCCCGCACTAGTTTACAACGCAGTGAACTTACACTCCAAGAGCAAGTGAATAATACTTGAAGGCGTACATATTGTGCACACCTTCGCCCTGGGGTTGAAATACGTGTGATGCGTGGTTCTCAAAAAACCTTGACCTCTTCAACAGAGTTTGATACTTCATCACATCAAGAAGTTGAGAAAGTCTTGAGAGCGCTGGTTTCTGGTGCTCTGCCACCAGAGCCTTGTTGTATCACCGTCCCACGGTGCTTTCGAGCACCTGTTCAAGGATGTGAAGTGAAGAGACGAGTCCTTTTGAATACGCCGTCCTTGGAACTCGCGAGAGAGGAAGAATGTTAAACCACGTTTTGAGAGGCGGAGGGACACGATCGGTCAAAAGATGGGTCCAGAGCTACCCCCCGAGGTTCCTGATTTCCTGTTTTTGTTTTTGTTTTGTTTTTGTTTGCACCAGGACGGAGACATCCGGGCAATTGAAGGTGGAAGTGGTAGTCAAATCCCAATGCTGCCTCAGCAATCAATAATTGAACAAAAACTAGAAAGACTTGCGCAGTTGTTGAGCTGGGGATTTTCTCTTCACATGGTAGCTGAAGAAATTTTCCACAACATGAAGTGTCTCTGATTGAAACAAGTTTTTGATATCTTCGCTTTTACTGCCTTGTAACCCATCTTTTCATCACAATTACACATTACTGGGGCTAATGTTTATTACTTAATTCTTGGTAATTACTGTGTGCAAACAATCGCAATTCAGTCTTCTGATGATGAGTTTCAAATCTAATAGAAATCTTTAAAAATTAAGAAATCAAATATAAAGTCGCCTTCACAGAGAGCAGCATTGCAAAAGCTTGCAAGCCAACACACAACGCCCACCTTAACGAATAAATGACAACTTTCAACTAAAGCTTCACATATGGTGATGACAAACGAGAAAAAGAAGAAGCACCCGTCTCGGATCCTCACACTAAGAGAATGAAGCGCAGGTGTTGCACTCCAGAAGACTGATATGGAAAGCTCATAATTCAGAATGGGAAGATCTAGTACCTCGATGGTGGGCACTAGGAACAACAGACACACACCAACCATGACAACATCCACTGCACAGTTTGTGGACGATAACCGTATTACTCACCTCTGCTCCACATTTCACCAGTTTCCCTTCCTAAGATAAGTCTCGCGAGAGAGGGTCCACTTGCAGATACTTGCATCCACTCACCCTCTGAAACCACAACAGAGATCCATCACTTCGCTGCAGTTTTGTGACGTTCTTTCGAGTTGTAAAACAAAGCATGTGAGCGACCTTCATTGAAAACCCTCTTACTGCGGCTGTTGACATAAGAAGAAACGACAGTTTTAGAGCCTGAGTGCAAGCACAGTGGAATGAAAGTAATAAAATAAAATAAACATTTTATGCAAAGATTATGATTCTAAGTCAGATATATAACTACATATACACACCAATTGCAAACTATAAGTAGCAATGGTTTTTTTTAATCTTTTATTTATAATTATGAAACCTTAATTGGAACAAAACTTTTAGAATAAAACAATTCTTATTATACTTTTATAAAATTAATAATAAATTCTTATTATAGATTTTAAATTGGTATTGTGTTGAAATTAAAAAAATACATATAAAAATTACAAAATAATTTCAAAAAGTACGAGGTAATTGAACATATTAAGACTAACAGAACATCTAAAAAAATTTAATATTATGTTGATTATGAAAAAATAAAAA
Organism: Physcomitrium patens; assembly: GCF_059467195.1. Lineage (NCBI taxonomy): Eukaryota > Viridiplantae > Streptophyta > Bryopsida > Funariales > Funariaceae > Physcomitrium > Physcomitrium patens. The sequence goes on along the minus strand of NC_143416.1, from coordinate 10,934,045 downwards.
ATTACAAATACAATTTAAGATTCCAATCATAAATATTTTAACCAAAAATCTTTTAAAATCTAGAATATATTTCAAAAAATATTTTTTTAATATCTATTTAAAGATTTGAAGTAAAATGTGGTAACTTTACTGCAATATCAAGGTCAATTATTATCAAAGACCTAAACAAATTTTAACCTTAAAATATATCTACTAACATATATATATATATATATATATATATACATACATATATATATTTATTTAATTAATTAATAAATTATATATTTATTATTTATAATATTTATTACAACAAATAGAAAGTTAATAAAATAAAAATTGCTAGATTTTTATGTAAAAATCATAATAAGAAAATTGTAAATAATACTAAGAACAATGATAATAATATATAGTAAAGAAGTTGACAGATAACCATAGTAAAAGAATGGTTATCTGTCAATTTTTTGTATTGACCAAGTAACATGAACTTAAAGCAATATCCGAGTCTGAGACAAAGCTCAGAGATCCATCATCTACAAATTCACGAAGTGAGGCTGAGCTTGGAAGAGAAAGCCAAGAGCAACCTACGCGGACACATTCTTCCTATTCTAAAACACTCTGTGACCACATAGACTTCTTCAAACGCCGCAGAAGCTGTGAATTTAAAGCTTTGAATAATCACACAAAGGTCCGGGAAGGTGTAAAGAAAAGCGAACACTACCATGCAGAATCATCGTCGAAAGCTATTCAAGCTCCCAAAAAATTTCAACAGGAGCGGTAAGGAACTCGACAAAGCGGTACGCATCGCATCCTCTAACAGCAGCAGCAACCAGGCTACTTAAACTGCAGCAAATTCAGCCAGAGGAGCGGAACGGTGAGCAAACTGTGATGTAGCGAACCACGAGCGAAGGAGAAGAAAAAGCAAACAAAAAAATACACGTGACATAACGGCCTCGTGACAGTTGAGGTCCAAGATGCGAGGAGAGGAGCAATGGTAACAGTAAAGCTTCGGGAGGACAGGGAGCGGGAGCTGCATTCAAATTATAGAGACGAGAAAGCCGTTAGAGGAGCCACAAAAAATAAGTGAGAGAGGGTGAAGGAGACGGGCCCACAGGCGGCAGGGGAAGGGAATTAAACGGCACTGAGTCAGTTGAAAGGGAGCAAGTCACGCTATCGTCACCAGAGCTCCAACGGCCTAATGCGGCGAGTTTCAATTTCGCCCCCGCCTTCAAACGCACCGAGGACGCACTGCGTGGCGCGATTGTACTCGCCGTTGCGGAAGACGCATTCAACATTCATAGGGGTTTAATTTATTGTGTCTGTCCCGACTGGCGGGCGGGCGCGCGGGATTATGGGGCCGTAGAGGTCGGAGCGGGGTGGACATCTTGGCGGACAAGGACAAGGTCCGCCTTCGGTGCCATTGGCGACCGGCGAAGCTTGTCGATTTAATTTTAATAGCCTCTACGCAGCTTTCGGGTGTGTGTTACGCTCTGTCACAGGGATCGGCGGCGCCGGAGAGATTCGGTCGTTAAGTGTTGCGCTTCCATTTGCTTTTACAGTCTGTTGCAGTGGATTGAGGAGCGTTTCGGGGCTGCATTGAGTGGACTTCGGGTGGAAGTTTTGGACGTGAGTAGATTTGGTGAGGGCTTTGGAGGTTTTGGAGTTAGGTACTGGAGGTTTTGGGGAGTGTTCCGAGTTTGGATCGTTCCCGGATCACTACCAGGGGAGAAGTGTTTCTTTGGTGCGTAGCGTTGCGTTTCTGGGATTCGAGATCTATTGGCAGGTTGTACTTTCGCTCCTGGTTAGCTTTGTAGCGGCCCTGTTGAATTTGTAATGAGGATTAGTTTCCCGTGCTGCGGGTGCCAGTTGTCCAGTATGAGATGGCCCTTCCTCTGTGACGAGTGGCTGGGGTTGTTCAGATCCGGCTCAATTGGATCGTGTATTCCCGGAATTTCGTATATCGTTCATGGTCTTGTGGTGTTGATCTCACAGAAAACTCCGTTTCGTGTTGTCAGTCTTGAACGTTCGAGAATATGTCCTCACATTGAGATTCGATTGCGAGAAGTAATTTTGAGTAATCCTGGCGAATGGCATTATGGCTATTGTCGACCTGCTTCCATTCTCATTTTCCTACATTTTCCAATCTCATGTGAGTTTGCAACCTTACATTAAGTTGAATGTGATCACCAGGTGACAATCAAGGAGATAGCGATGGGTCTTCAACCTGGAGTGCAACAGGTGGACACGACTTGTGGTTCGCTACTCCGTGAGCTCCAGGTCAGCTTCTATCGCTGTGTGTGGGTTATGTTCACTAGGGATTTTTTCGTTCTGAATGTCAACTAGGACTGATCGGGGTTTCCGTCGCAGCACATTTGGGACGAAGTTGGAGAAAGCGACAGCGATAGAGACAAAATGCTCTTGCAGTTAGAACAGGAATGTCTAGAGGTTTACAGGCGGAAGGTGGATAATGCCAGTCACAACCGTGCACTCCTGCACAAGACTATTGCCGATGCGGAGGGGGAATTCGCTGCACTCTTTTCAGCTCTAGGTGAACTAACGCTCTGTCAACGTGTGAGTGTCCTTGTCCCGCCCTTGATTCTCCAAAATAGACCCTCTACTACCATCTCTAGGTTTTCAATGGAGAATTCCCTTGCTCGACCGGACAGCAGAACGAAAACATGTGTTTTCCCTCAGTTTATCCAACATGTGTGATTCTTGACTGAATTCCTCAATCCATTTCAGGAGAGGTGCACTGGTACGTTGAAGGAGCAGGTTGCTGCGATTGGACCTCATTTAGAGGAGCTACGCAAGAGGAAAGACGACCGTGCGAGACAGTTCCATGAGGTGAAGATGCAGATTGCCAACATCTGTGGAGAAATTGCAGGATCGAATTACTCCGATATGTACGCTGACGAAGTCCAAGATCTTGCTCTCAGGAGGCTGGAGGAGTATCAAGCTCAGTTAACAGCCTTACAGAAAGAGAAGGTAAGGAGTGGGCACTCTTGAGTTGGAGTATCTCATGCGGCTGAATGTCCTCCTTGCCCTGTGGTTGGGGCCAAACTTTCCATCACACGGTCAGAATTATCCCTAGACGATTGCGCCAGTCAATTGACCTGTGTGTTATGGTAACCACTATTTACTGTGATTCTATCAGAGTGAGCGGGTGCACAAAGTGTTGGAGTATGTGAATTTGATCCACCAATATTGCTCGGTGATGGGAATGGACTTCTTTCCACTTCTTGCTGAGATTCATCCCAGCCTGGATGAATCGAAGGGACTTCCCAGCAGCATCAGCAACGACACTCTCGACCTTCTTGAGAAAACCATTCAGTCTTTGGAAGCTGAAAAGCATGAACGGGTTATGAAGGTGGTTGTCTTCCCGCAGCACTTACACTACGAAGCGCATTCTAGCTCAAATTATATTGTAGCCATCGATGGTTGATCTAGTGGCCTCCTCAGATACTTCGGTTTCTAAATTGTTCCATCTATTCCCTCAGGTCAAAGAAATTGGCGCATCAATGTTAGAATTGTGGAGCTTGATGGACACCCCAGTTCACGATCAGCAAATGTTCGCGCACATCACATGCAACATTGCCGCTGAGGAGAATGAAATTACCACCCCAGGATGCCTCTCATTGGAGACTCTAGAGCAGGTCATTAAATGCTATATACCTATATTGTGAAGCATTTTGAAGCCTAGAAATTATGGAAACATCTTTCTGTTTGTGGCTCATCGTTTTGAGGATGGACTAAGCCCTTGTCAGTTTGTTGCTGTTCTCAAAGGCGACTAATCTTTAATGACTTATTTTCAGTGTTCACTTGCATCCACTCAAACATTTGCAGCTGTTACCTTTCGTGAAACAGGCGGAGATTGATGTTGGAAGGCTACTAGCTTTGAAAATCAGCAAAATGAAAGAACTCGTGCTGAAAAAGCGTGTAGAGCTGGAGGAGGTGTGCAGGAACGCGCATTTGGAGCCAGACCCGAATACCGCAGAAGACAGACTCGTCGCATTAATTGAGTCAGGCGTGGTCGACGCAGCAGACCTTCTCACCAATCTTGAGGGTGAGATCAGCAAAGCTAAGCAAGAAGTTTCCAGCAGGAGAGATATTATGGTGCTTATGGAGAAGTGGATGTTGGCTTGCGAAGAGGAGGGATGGCTCGAAGAGTACAATAAGGCGAGCTTTACCCTTTCATTCATGACCTTGTATTTTAAGGACACATTTCCGTCCTGGTAGAATGAAAATTGACAAAGTTCTTATTTACGCAGGATGAGAATCGATTTGCTAGCAAAGGTGCTCACCTCAATCTCAAACGTGCTGAGAAGGCTCGGGCAGCGATCGCTAAACTTCCAGGTATGAGGCGCCTATCCAATCTATCTTTATCCGCTGTATTGTGATCATTGCCCTTGTTCATGTGTTTCTACCATGTGTAATGCTTATTGAACTGTTAACATAAATGAATGCAGCTCTGGTTGATTCGTTGACACTGAAGACAAGGGCTTGGGAAGAGGAGCGTAACGTTCCATTCATGTTCGATGGGGTGAGTCCTCATTGGTGTATGTCAGTAAGTTCGTCTGCTCGCGACCGTACTGTTTGTGTAAAAATCAGTTGATGGGTTAACAATACGAATGATGTTCGAGTTGGCAGGTACGGTTACTTGCAATGCTGAATGAATACAATCATCTAAGAGAAGAGAAGGAGGAAGAGAAACGACGATTGAGGGTATTGCACTCCCTTACCTTAGCAATACACCCAGCATGAATGCCTTACCACACTCTTTGCAAATCCTGCATCCCACTTGTAAGGCACCTACTAGCATGCTTCTGAAATTAATTTTTTTTCGATTTCTTCAGGATCAGAAGAAACTTCAAGAGCAGCTGTTGAACGAGAAAGAGGTTCTATTTGGGTCTAAGCCAAGTCCAAGTAAATTCGCTATAAATCCAAGGAGAGGAGGTATTGGTTCTCGAGCCAGTAGTATTGGTACGCGTCAAGAATCTGTACCAAACAGGCGTCTTTCTCTTGGCAATGCTATTATGCAGCCAGGAACTCCAGAGTTTACACGTAATAGTACTATCACAAGGACGGGATCCTCAGCCGGTAAGGATATGAAGCCTGGGCGACCCAGACTTCCTTCCAATCACATGGGAAGCAGCAAGGACGACGTCAGCTCTGCAGGTTCGTCAGCTCCCATCTCCCCTCGATTCCTGTATTCGTCATGGTGCCGCGACCACACGACTGCTGTCACGTCTGTCAATAATCAGCACGCTTAAAGAAAATATTTTCCTGGCTTAGCAAGCTTTCTTGATGCAGTCTATGCGTTGTCAGGCTGACTGAAAAAGTCATTCTGTGATAAATTCCATGTTAGGTGGCAAGAACGGTATGGCTGCTGTTAATCATCCTCAAGCACAAGAGTTAGCCGCAGCTTATCGGCAACCTCTGTACCCTTTCTCACCCTTAGCTCCATTGAAGCAACTCCATATGGATGATGCCAGCAATCGTGCAGCCTACTTGACGGTAAAGAAGCCAACTACTCCTTCAGGTGCCCACTTGGGTCACGTGAAGAGTGGCATGCCAAGCACGCCAACCTCTTTTGGAGATTTGGAGAATACTACCCCTCGCATGCAGCGCACCCTTGAATTCTCGTTTGATGATCGCCGAGCCAGTGTACCCTACGGCGGCCTGCAAACTAGTTACTAGGCTGGTGCTATTGCCAAAAGGGCAAATCACTCATTTTTTCCTCCTGTACATTTAGCTATCAGAACTTCCAGGCGACAATCCTTATTGCCTTGGTTTTATAGTATGTCTTCCTAACTGCGCTGATCAAGCGACTCGTCATCATCAATTGAGACAAACACAGTTGCAACTCATGCGTAGCAGCACTTTTTAGGAAAGTGACATGGAATGTCCGAAAGTCGTAGATCAATTTCAGACAGTTGATTACATTCCGGATTAATGATAGATTGGCTATGCAGTGCAAAATGGCACCTTTGTACAGAATTTTTTCAACTTACAACTTCAGACTCCTCCCACTGATACTACTCTTTCAGCATACCCTTTACCAATTTGTACCATTTTCTTCCCTCCCCAGCATATTGCCACTTGCCTCCAGTGACAAATTCAATCAGCGATAAACAACTTCTCCGAAAGTATGCGGCCGCCGCAAGTGGACATATTCGCTTGTAAACCTCGATCATTAGGTCATCACTAACTATAAAAATGTAGCAACATGTGCAGCTGCAGTATAGTATCATGTTAAAGTAATTTACATCAAATCTGGATATGATCTTTACCATATCCAATTATTGTTGATACACAATTCTCGACACTTATCAAATTTAAATAGAAATTCACAGCGACAAGTTGTACTGTTGCAGCATCTGCTTTGCCACAGGGTCATTTCGCTTGGATAAGATGCGCGTTTCATTAGCAGTATAATATAAGCATATACGAGATAGAACTGGTACTTGCGAAAGAGACTGGGTCCTGTGTTTTGAAGATAAGTTTATGGTATTAAAATGATTAATTCCAGAGCTAAGACTTGGTTCAGCATAATGTCGTGCCCTCAGCTCGCGACCCCTCAACCTCCTCATGCAAATCTGTCCTCTCCATTCAGTGCTAAATGCAGACAATCCAACCTTCTGATGAACGAGACGATGGTACAGTGTCAGTACTTGACAGACCCATTCAATCTAGATGATTGACAGAGGAACTTAGCTGCTCAGAGGTTGGTGCTCGCTGGTAGGCTATTAATACACGTGGAAACGCAAAAGAGCTTCCATCCACTTTTGCTACTTCCTAGGATTTCTGAGGCAAATGAATTAGAAGCCAGAACAGCATTAACCCTAAGTTCCTCCAACAAAAAGTCACGATGGTGCTCGACAAGACGAGATTGGGTCCGGCTTCCTCTTAGAAAAGGGCTGCTGAGCTCTGGTTGATTACAAGGGGGCTTTTTCGGAGCGCTGAATGTGGTACAGTTGAATGGTTAGAGCTGGGACCGACTGCCCGTCCACATCGTCCACAAAACAGCTGTTGGGCTGTGGATGCAATTCAGAAAGTAAGGATCAGAAAACCTAGACCTGGATAAGACGGCAAGTGAAGGAATGGTTTCACTTCCTTAGAAGAAGGATGCATATTGTTTGGAAAGACACATCAAGGAAAATACGCCAACATCCACTACAAATCTCTACATGATACGATCGTAGGGGTAAAATTTTCATACCAGGAGAACGAGGTAAACATAGAGCTAGAGCCGAGGGGAAGTAGGTGCGGATCCACCATCAGTGCTTGTGATCTCTTTCTCGATTGCAACGTTACTAACAGGCGCAGCAGGTTTGGTTCTTTCACGTTTCATTTCTTTGCCATTCCCGTTGGAGGCTGGGTTCCGTGAATTAGTGCTACCGTTACGAGACAATTCAGGAGTTGCTGGAGGCTGCATTATAGCATCACCCATGGACAAGCGCCTACTTGCCGGATTATGTCCATTGCCTCCAATGTTGCTTATTCGAGGGCCTCTCTCCGCTTTCTTACTGCTCAAAGGCGCAGGCTTAGCAGGACTTGGTCTAGACCCGAAAAGGGTCTCCTTCTCGGTCAACATCTGCTCCTGGACTTTCTTGTGATTCTGAGAAGAGAGTAAAAAGTTATTACTTCAGTGTCTAGAACAAAAATTGTACTTTGAAGCCCCTGCAAAACGCTTAACCCCGTCTAAGATGATCAAAACGATTTTTCACGAGATTTCGTGATGACAATGCTGTCACTCATAGCAACCAACAACGTTCTTGTGACAGTCAACTCAACACCAGGTTTCAAAGAGAGCATTGTAGATTATTCGATACCTTCAGGCGACGCTTCTCCTCCTCTTTCTCTTCCCTAAGATTCTTGTATTCATTCAGCATAGACAGCAACCGCACCTACAACCATTCTCACAAAAAGAGGCTCTTTAGTGAACCGACTTCAGAAGGGACAGAAAGGTCAGGAAAGATAGGTAGCAGCTGATTCATGGCTCCACAAGGTTGGGATAACATACCCCATCGAACATGAACGGAATGCCTCGTTCTTCTTCCCATGATTTTGTTCTTTGCGTCAATAAGTCCACCATGGCTGTTCAAAGTCAAAAAGAAAAACACAGAGCTGCTTTGAATGGACATTTTGAAATGAAGAGTCTTCAACAATAGGCTAGGTATACAAAGCATATATGCGGATTGGAAAGTCGTACTCCAAGAATCAGAAGTAGTGAAGATCAAGACTGACCAGGAAGTTTGGCGATGGCTGCACGTGCCTTTTCAGCTCGTTTAAGGTTCAAATGAGCGCCTTTGGCATTAAACCTATTTTCATCCTGAAACCCCATGTGCAAACTTAGCCCTCACGGTGGGAACAGGAAAGAACTGAAATCCAAGCGCTTGAAAAGACTGTTTCCATGTGCCATGCTAATGAATACATCCTTGAAACCAATAGAATGGAATTCAAGTACCTTATTGTAGTCCTCAAGCCACCCCTCCTCTTCACATGCTGACATCCACTTCTCCATTAAATTCATGATGTCCTTCCTGCTGGCTACCTCCCCCTTGGCTGTAACAATCTCCTCTTCAAGATTTGCGAGAAGCTCTGCTGCATCCACCGTTCCTATTTCCCAAAAATTTAACCCAGTCAGCTATCGACCCTGAGCTGAGTACTTTAAGAAGCACAAACAGTGACACATGTGAGCGATCTTAATCTGTGACAACTTTCAGTACCTGAATCTATCGCAGCAATAAGCTTTTCAGCAGCAGTGTTAGCATCCGGCTCCAAGTGAGCACTTTTGCACACTTCTTCTAGCTCCATTCTCTTTTTCATCACAAGTTCTTTCATCTTGCTCTTCTTGAGCACATCAAGCCTTTCTACCTCAATCTGGGCCTGGTAGAAATTCTCAAAATTCATTTTAGTAAGCTGAAGCAAGAAACCGTGGCTTCTCTGCCTACAACAGTGTCACATGCTCTAACATTTTACTTCACGTCCACAACAAACCAGGATCGTCAAAACCTCGATAATAGACTAAATTTTGAGATGTAGCATACCTCCTCAATAGTTTCTACTGAAAGAGAACTTGGGCCACTAATTTCATCTTCACTAGCTGAGATGAGGCATGTCACATGCTGAAAAATCTGCCGCTCTTCAACTGGAGTTTCCATCAGACTCCACAATTCCATCATCGATGTTCCAAGCTCCTTAATCTGCGTGCGAGAAACGGACTCACCAAAATCAGCATCCACCATGATGAGATGACCTTCATCAAAGCTAAGACTTCTAAATTAGAACATGCAAAACAATTTGAAATAAACCTCTAAACCAATTCTGTCAGAAGTCGGTTCAATTCCTAATTAAGTTTGTGATTTTATTTATTAACTGTAACTTCCCACCTTTGCTACTCTTTTCCTCTTTTCAGCCTGCAAGGAGTGAATCGTCTTTCCCAGACAATCAAGAGTTTTGTTGCTGATGCTTTTGGGAAGCTCTTGTGAATCGTCCAAGCTGGGATGAACTTCCGTAACCAATTGAAAAAAGTCCATGCCCATGACTGAGCACAGTTGTCGCATTAAGTTCACGTCCTCCAGCACTTTGTGCAGACGCTCACTCTGCCACAAACACGATACCGTTCATGAGCAAAGTCACAGTCAGGACGCTGATTACTGTTCTGCAATACTGACAAGTTTTACATTCCTCTCTCGTGGAAAGGAAAATCCTAATTTGATATTCTATGCATTTCAGAAGCGTCGTTACTCAAAGCAATCTGAGGCAGAACCACACATATCGTTTTAAAAGTATCTAAGTCGACGAATCTGAGGATAATTACTATAGTGAATACTAAAAAATTGAGATAAGATGTATGACATGAAGCTAAAAATATTGAATGTTCAAAATGGTCACTCTAATCTTGGTTGAAAGAGTGTCACAAAACCGAGGTTGATAAATGTGACAGTAATAAGGTTTAACTAATAAGCTTACTACCTAATCTACAGATAACTTTCCAACCTTTTTTCTTCATTCATCAATAACACGGACTGAAGTAGAAATTACAGAGAGTCGCCTTCGGCCTTATCCAAGATCGATCCACGTTGTCTAATAAAGAAAAATCCACCCCAGAACTTATAGATCTCATGATTTTCCTTCGAGGCTTGGTACACTCCTATATACCGAGGTTTGCAATCTATTTTAGATGGAATCATCGACTGAAACGACAAACTTCAAGAGCCAGAATATCTGTGACAAGAATTCTATGTATTAGACTAACTACCTTCTCTTTCTGGAGTGCTTCCAGCTGGCCATGATAGTCGTTCAACCTTTCGAGCGTTAAATCCTTCTCGTCGGGAACATTCACTTCTCCATAAGTTCCTGCAATCTCTTCACAAATCTTAGCAATCTTCGTCTTCACCTCCACAAATTGCCTAGCTCGTTCTGCTTTCCTTCGACGCAGTTCCTCCAATTGAGGCCCGATAGCGGCAACTTGATCCTTCAGTGTACCAGTGCGCTTCTCCTGAAAAAAGGTGCAAAAGTGCTCAATCAGCAAAGATGCAACAAGATAAAACTACTTTGAGACCAAATCATCGGAAAGAGAGCCATACCGACCCACTTCGTACTGATTTATCCCTAAATGCGATAACTAGAGCCCGGGTAAGCATGTCGTGGATGTTAATTCAGCTTAATAAGAACAACCACCATGACGTAGTAACTCAAAAAAATGTCGACCCCACCACATTAATTGTTGTTAACGGCAATCAACGCGCTTCAGCATTCTCACGGAAAGCTAATGTGTATCTCGCTCAACTGTTGGGGGCAGGGCTCTTGCAGTGCAAATATACTTCAAGTAGATGCAAGGAGGAGTCAAACCTTGACGAATAAGATCTCTAACATTAAATGCTCTATTTCCTAGCACAAAAGCGACTTTCTTCTAAAGGTCATGCTGACCTTGAGTTATAAATTGGAGACAGGTTATCATACTTACACGTTGACTAAAAGCAGGTTCTCCAAGAGCAGAGAACAGTGCGGAGAATTCCCCCTCCGCACTTGCAAGGGTTTCATGCAACCGGGTTCGAGCATGGTTAGCTGCATCTACTTTGCGTCTATAAACCTCTAGACACTCCTGCTCCAGCTGCAACAGCATCTTGTCCCTTTCCACTTCGTTTTCTCCAACTTCGTCCCATATGTGCTGCAGCGTTTATCCCATGAGGTATCAGAGACCATCTTGAATAGACCGAAATGAGGCTGAGAAAACATCTAATCAAAGATGATTGGCTAAGCGCCGTGCGTGACCCTTGTCAATATGAACAGAATGAACTCGAGCTAACCAAGTGAGTTTAGACAACATTGACTACATGGTTTTAGGATAGCAAATAAACCTGGAGCTCACGAAGAAGTGTGCCGCAAGTTGTATCCACAATGGTGTCCGTCACAGGCTGCTGAACCATTGTGGCTTCTACAAGATCACCTACACAATACAAAATCCACGGAAGGTTTTGATATCAAGCAGGCTCGTACATCCTTCAAGCTGCAAGACAATACAGAGGTAGTCTCCTTAAGAGGAGAGATGTTCCCCCCCAAAAAAACTCCACGTACACTGTGCTACATTTCGCTGACTCTGCGCTACGGTCCTAACGAAGAACTCTCCCCAATTACTAAAATGCTCCATATCTAACAAAGCGCCCATCATAACCCCGAAAAACTGCAGAACAGCTGTAGACAACGTTATCGAGATTCGTTCAGCAATTGCGCCCTCAAACAACAACGAATAGTACGTGTATGATGCTTACGCTAAGACCAAGAACCAAGTCAACACGAACAAGCACCCATAGAAGAAACAGACAAAAAAGGAATAATAAACTACAGCACTTACAATAATGTGTATATACAAAAACAAACAAGCACAAGACGCAACCTCCACCGAAAGCCACCTCAAAGCTCATCTCCACCCCATGGCAAGCAACCCAAGATCCCAACACAAAAGATCGAACTACCCACAACCAACCTGCACTTCGAGCGTTGCTGGAAAGTCGAAATCACACATGCACAAAAAAAATCTCCTATCCGTACTCCTGTCCACCTCTTCCCCAGTCCCAAGCTCCACAGACAGCCCAAATGAGGGAAAGAAAATAGGTTATAGAGCACTGTAAGAAACGGCAGGTAGAGAGACAATGCCTGACCAGGGAGTAGTGTTCCCAAATGGCACCCGAGGAAGACGACCCACACAGAGCGAGCAAGAGGCACGCAAGAAGCGCCAATGGCAGTAATGATAACTCATGTATGACACAAAATTCACTGCCAAGGCTCAGGCACTCTGCAACTCCGACAATCGTTCAGAAAACTCTGTACAACTATTGATCTGTCAAGCTGCCCATCACTCGCGCACCCCTCCCCGTCTCTTCTTCCCCTTTGACTTCCCTCCATTCCGAAGCCCAATTAGTCCCTTCGTTGCCGTGCCATCGTGTCCATAAAACGCCTCCTTATTGGGTTCTACCTTGAAGATCTGAGCTGGACGACGGAATCACGATGGCCTGGCCGTTGAAGCAGTAATCAATGTTTCTCACATGACCTTGGACAGCTTTGCAATTAGAGGAAGCACTGTAAGTCGGCGAGTTGGACGATTCGCTGTAGGTCTCCAGGTTGATGGATCATGAAGAGTTGATTCACATACGCACAAAAGACATGGTTGAGGATTCAACGGGTCGATCACCAAATTCTTCAAGTGTCTTGCGATGGTGTAGCTTCAGCTCTTCGATCTCATCTTTTAGTCTACTCGGATATTCCTGCATTCTTGATAACTGCCTTTATTCACATGGTGATCTTTTGTGTACTGAATGTCAGCCAGCCGCCGCTAGCTCAGGAATTTGATCCAGCATTCCATGTGCCTAGGATATAACTGCAAGTGGTGGTTCAATATATCAAGAGTATCTGTGTGTCGTCACGATCGCACGCTGCTATTGTTGGGGACGAGACGTTAAGAGGAAATCAATGATAAGTTGTTTACCAAGTGTTCAGTTGAAGAAGACGTAAGCCAGAAATGATGGCACAGAAACGGTTGGTGGGGAGGATGATGATTTTACTGGAATTGCTGAAGATGTCTCACGGTGGTTGGCTTCTGTTGATAAGGAGAGCAGGAAGTATCCCAGGTATGGAGCCTGGTGCTGTATACGTCAGCACGTCGCAGCGGAAAACCAGGCTCAAGTGGCTGTCTTTTGACCAAATTTCCACACTTCCACGTCCTTGTCATGCCGGATGTCAGGGCGCTCTGGCCACCTTGTACCGCCCCATCTGATGCAGTTTGTAACCACTTTGCTTCTTTGTTCCTGTGTCAGAATGTCCAGTGTCGTTGTCCACTTAGTAGCGAGATCACTCTGTGAGGCCACACACATCTGCAGGTGGTTTGTAGCGCAGAAAAAGGGATTAAGTGCACCTAAATTTGGTCCGCGGGGTTTTCTTTGTCCCTAATAGTCTACATCCACGGAGGCGGGGTTTTCTTTGTCCCTAACAGACTACATCCACGGAGAGATTTGTGAAAGCTCATTTCTTGCTGTGCAGCCGCAAAAAAGTTGGGTGTTTAATACACTTCATTCTGGTGATAGCTGTAACCTTCACTGCATTGATGGAGTGCTACCTTCAGAAGTAGCAATTGGAAAGAATTAAACAAGAAGCAAAAGTTCATTGTAGACTCATGAGAAAGAGGGATGGATGCCACAATAGTTCAAGTGAAGTAAAGCGCCATGATGAAACCAGAAAAAAAGACAGGTGTTTCAGACCACCACGTGAAGTTCCATATTGATGAGATATGGTTTAAAGAATCTCCCCGCAAATAGCAATCAGAATACAAGAGTCAACATTAACAGAAAACGACGCGAGATTGCACTTGTCGAAAGCCTGTCATCGAATCCAGAGAAACCAGAGTCGCTCAAATCATACCATATGGCAACATCCATGTAACGAATGACCTACGAAGTTCGTTGATGTTTCGCCAAAAGTTATACGCACAGGCGACATTAAAAATGAATGCACAGAAGGACACTGCTAATGATCGAGAGAGACGTTAATGTAAGGCCGATAAATGGGCAACGCCATCAAACAAACCGAAACACACACGTTCTGCTAGCAACATGTCTTCAGAATTAGAACCATACTAGTTGTAAACCAGGTCCTCCTAAACCAACATACACAAGTGCGACTAATCCAACCTTGATACAATCGACTCTAATTTAACCCAGCTGGTTGTTGCATGATAACCGCTCAGCAAGCACATTGCTGAACGTTAACAAGTACTTCAAAGAACTTAGGGGTTTGGTTTTAATTCCTTTATCAGCAATAACACCTCCAAATGGAAGTTTGTGAGCTTCGCGGTCATCACTTTCTTGGAGCTGCCAACCATCAACAACATAAATATAGATTGCTTTACAACTCGGGTGCAGACAGACATCATAGCTTTACTGCCAACCAGAAATCAAACAATTCAAAGAATTATGCCACATTGCAACAAGTACATGCTTCGATTGCAAAAAATAAACGAAAACTTTCAAGGCACACATAATACATACCTCCCCCAATTGTAGCTTCAGGTAATCTCTCTATAGAATATTGATGCTGTGAGATGTACATTATTGGAACACCAGGAATCTGCGACAAGTGAATCATTAAATCAGGATCTAGCTGAACAGAGCTTCGCCGACACAAAGCCAGGTACTTAGGTGATATCAGAACAACAGAACTCTGCGAGAAACAATAGTCTAACCTTACGAATGCGACGTTTCAAATCCCGATCACATGTAGCAACAATATAGCACTTATTCTGTACATCGATCAAGGAATCCATTATAGTTAGAAAAGCAACTCAAAAGCTATGTAACCAAATCCTTTAAGACAAAACTACACCATAAGTCAAAGAACGGAACTTCACTAACTCATACAAAAACTGCTAAAATTGCAATCTTATGTCTATCTCACAAGAGCAAAATTAACTAGTGATGTAGATAAGTAGAGAAGAATTAGTCTTACTCGAGTAACACGCTCCACAATACAATCATCAGCATATGTACCCTTGTGAGTGCAAGGCAATGTTTCAAATCGTGGATCCTTAGCAACCCTGCCAAAAATCTCAACGATACACTAAGAAATACGACCACTCAAGATAATGTTTTCATGTTTGCAAACGTTCACATTGTCTTGTATCTATACCAAATTTAAACTACAGCATTAAATTCTTGAAACCATGTTCACAGCTCCGTAACGTAACACTAGTAAGACAGAAACGACATACGCATCAAAATAAATCAACAAATAAGCAAATAAGCAGTAACAGGCAATTAAACCTAGTTGCAGTCATATGCACCTTAAAGCGACGCGATACTTCTGACCCAATTTCTCTAATTCGGCCATCACACAATCCGTGATACAAGGTGTACCTGTAGGCCAAACAAATCGTTAATCATGTACTCGCCCAATCAAACAGGATACAGAAGCAACCTTGATACCGTAAACTTCTATGGACCAATTCTCTAGCAACGAATAAACACTAGGTATTCAGAAAAACAACAATGAAACCGCTGGCGAAAGCAAGCTACTTACATTTGGCATACAGACAGTCCATCATCGCCTTCTCCAGATCCAACTGCGAACCACTCACAGCAAATGCATACATTAGAACTAAATTAGAAAAAGTGAAATCGATCAAACGAAACCTAATACTCATTAGACATCTAAGAAAACTACACTTCTTTCAGCCGATAACCACTTCAGTGCGAGGATGCAGGATTTCGCCCTGAGCTAAGCAAACAAAACCCACGGCGTCGAATAAAAAGCAACCACGTGCTAGATTCATACCTTGTTCTGAATTGAGAAGTTGATAAAATTTGTATCCACTAAAACTTGATACGGTGGTCCAAGTGCAGTATTATGTTTGAAGAAAAGGGCTGAGGAAGTATTCGGTCTACATCACAGCAATCCAAAACCAGCTGAAGAGTGACTAAACAGGAAACGCTAGTCCTATTCCGACTTTGAGCTAAACTTAAATGCGTTTGATTCAGATATGTCGAATACACCCCTAAAGAGAGTTCCCAACAACTCTTCTCGGATTACTTACTACAAGAGAGGTCAGGCCAAATCCACAAATTGCAAACCATAACCCCAAGATTGCATATACTGATACAGATCGAGAACGAAAGGTGGACATGTGTAATGGCAGATGAGTATAGGTCTCAAGAGAGCGGACTTACACGTTTCTAGGGAGCTTCTCTAAGCTAGTATCCTTCCTCTTCGGGTTCAAAACGTCGTCCTTGTATCTTCGTGGACAAACAAAGCAATCATCAGTTTTCCTGCCAATTGCCACACGAGAAGGAAAGTCGCAGAGGTAGCATTTTGCCACACTCCAAACCGCATAACCACAATTCACAGTCACTGCATACATTCTACCCAGAAATCAACTCACTGTTTAATTGCTTTCGGCGCGAGCATACGCTTCACTTGAGCGAACTTCCGAGTCTTCTTAGCCTTCGTCATGTCTCCTCTCTTGCCCTTCCCCTGTCTAGTGCTCTCTGAGCGAAACCGACCCAGAAACCTTAGAAAACCCGCGAATAAAAATTGATCAGCTTCTCACGTCAGGTGAAACACAAATTTTAAGAATTATGTGGAAAGCTTAGTACAATTCTCGGGGGACTAAGAGATGGAGTCGCAGACAGAAGCAAACAGAAACTGCGACCTTCCGAAGGTTTTCGGTTTTAGGGTTCCGACCTCAACACGAATGACGGATGATAACTTGAACCGGAAACGAATGAATCGACGACCCGTTGATGAATGACGTCCTGCTGAATGAACTGGTGATGAATGAAACCGTAGCCCTGTGATCCATGAGCATATTCTATCATTTGTGGAATATAGACTACCAGTACACAATACCCAATATATAATCTACCTTAAATGAAGATGCTCGTAAACACACACAATGCATCTAACATTATCAGTGTATTTGAATGCAATGCTGTTTTGTTTCAAAAACTGAGATAGAAGAATCATAAATCATATATTGAAATTTTTAATACAATATATTAGTAAAAAAAATTATAAAATTATTGAAATATTATAATAAAAAAAAAAACAGTTATTTCTTTGCATGTGAAAATTTTAAAAAAGTTGAATATTACATGGTTATGTTTTAAAATATTTTTTAAAGATTTTTAATATTGTGCATTAAACATACCAAATAAAACACAAACTATTCTATCTTTAATTTTGGTGTTTCATTTTTTAATATGGTTGATTTAAGTCATATATTTTATAATATTGTATATTTGATAGGTTTTAAATATGTATTATAACTACTGAGACTAATTTTGTGTGTATATCCTGTGGTTTTACAAAAACAATTATAAGTTCTTTACATTTAAAAAGCCACTATAACAGCTTTTTATAGCTTGGGTACTTGTCCAGAAAGCATTGTGGTTCTTAAAAAGCTTCTTCATTGCCTTCTTGTTGGCTAAAAATAAGCTTGTTTTTAGTCATTTCATTTTTTATATGTAATATAGTATTGGTTAAAGATTTTGTAATATTTTTAGTATCTTCATCTTTGATAAATATTTCTTCTTGGTTTTATTTCTTTTTATTATTTAATTTAATTTTAAAATCCTCATTTATAAAAAATGTATCTATATTTATTGCCTTTTTATTTTTTTATTACTAATTATAGACTTTAATTATTTTTAATATAGAATAAACTATCAATTTTTTAAAAGAATTGAAGTCATTTTAAAGTTGTTGATATTAATTTATGAAAATAAGTTTATAGAAAAAAAATGTATTACAATACAAATTTAAAAATAAATGAAATGCTTACAATGCATCAAATTATTTACTACTACAACTATTATAAAGTGTGACTAATAAAATAGAGGTGCTATGCAAGAGTTGCTTGGACAATTGCACTACCTTCAGTGACTATTTTTACTACAAATCATCATTTAAATACAATTTCTTCAACAATTGTACTACCTTTGGTGACCATTTCACTACAAAACATCATTAAAATATAATTTCTTCTGTAAAAGAACCAATAATTATTCTTTTAGAAAATTTAAATAGTATTAAGTTCAAGTTTGGTCAATTTGTTAACCAAATACAATTAGTTATTGAACTTTGTCAAATCTAAAGTTAGAGAATTTAATATATATATATAGATGCACTTTAATCAAATTTGGTTGCAAATAATGAACACAACCATCATACGAAAGTATATATATTTTTTTAATATTTTGATTTCACAAACCAATTGAGTGTAGATTCTATCTAATACATCAAAAACCTTAAATAATCACTTTGGTATTTTTTGTAGATTATAATACTGCAATTTTTTTTGTAAAATACCATTTTTAGAATTAAAAAGTAGAAACCGTTTGTAGGCATATTTATGATTAATGTAATTCTTTGATGATAGTTCTAAAAATTTCAATAAACTAATTGTAGATTCTCAATGAATGTATTAAAGAAAATTTGGTTTTTTAACAATTGAAGTTGTACTTTCATTAAAATATTAAAACCAAGAATATCAATTAAGAATCAAATTTGACAAACTCTAAGACCAACTAAAATTTCATTTAGATGTTGTTAATTTATTTATTAAAAATCATTTTGTGAACATTGATGCTATATAAAATTATTGTATAAAATTTTATTTAAAAAATAAAAATATACTTTGGAATTTAATCTCTGAATATTGCACGTTAATAAGTATGCATTCAAATTATAACTAATCTTTAAATTAATATCTTTAAAATCTACTCTCCAGTTTTTATTTTTAAAATTTTTTCTCTTTAATTTTAATAAGTTTTAAAAGATTATATCTTTTGAAAAAGGATTTATTTTGATAATTTTATCTTAATTATTTAATTTTCTCACACTATTTTTTATTTTTTTATTTATGATCAATTTGTTATTTGATATATTTACAGAATAAAAAATAAAAAAAAGTTATAAAATTGAAGAATGAAATAATAGATATTTAACTTTATTTTTTAAAGTATGTTTAAAACCAAACTCTTACTTTTTCTAATTGTTCAAGAATGCATTTATTTCTTTGCGGTAGCAGAATCAAGATCGTACCAAATAATATAAATATTAACACTAATAAAAAAATAAAATTATATTAGTTACAATAATAGATGCAATTAATGTAGCTATAGTGCAGCTTGCATTTATAAATCTAAATATTGTATATTATTGATACACAAAAATATAACAAAAAAGATGGTAATGGAAAGTTTAAATTGTCAATAAAGTGTACATATTTCATGGTTCATTAGAGGTATAGAAATCAATGTGTAAGGATGGTTAATATTTATTCTAATATTGGTAATTGAAACTTTAATTATGTTTCAAATTCTTGTATAATTCTATAATGCAGATATTAACAGATTGTGGCTCTAAGGCAATGAATATAATTTTTTGCATTTTACATTGTTAATAATAAATTCAGAATAAAGTTTTATCTAAATTCCGTTAATTTATTAACTTCTAATATATAATATATAATGCATATCTTTTGTATTAAAATAAAGACATATAACATTATCAAAACATTATAAAGGCACATTATAACATTAAAAAATAACATTAACAATAAAAATAATAAATTCTTAACGTTATTTCTACTATATATTAAAATATAACTATAAAAAATATTTAGATGTTTAGAATCACTTTTAAAGGTGCAACAAGTATAAATAAATGAAAAGAGGGAGAAAAAAAGGGAAAAAAAGAAGAAGAAATGACTAATTTATTTTTAAAAATAATAGAAAGTGCTCAAAAGCCAAAAATATACAACTAAAAAACATTTGTACAATAGAGAAGTTTCCCTTATTAGTTCATATTAGAAATCTGTTGAAATCAACATTAACACACAACAGCAAGAAAGATAAAAAGAGAAAACATTGCTTTTGCTTTAGTTTTTTCACTATAAACATAATTTTGTGATGGTTTTTCCCCCTTCTATTATTACTTTGATATATATAAATTATTTAAAATTCAATCCATCTCCAAGCCTACTGCAAAAAGACATCTTACTCAGTCAGCTCCAACACATGACAAATACTCTGATGAAAAAGAAAAAGAAAACAATCAAACAAACTAACAAAAAAAATTATAATAAAAAATTCATAAAATAATTAAATAGCTCATGTTAATTATCTTGAAAAGAAGGAATCCTCACATCGCCATATCAATACATTGCCACACATTATCACCAATGAAATCTCGACCATGCCTTTCATTTATTTATTTTTGTTGCAGCCCTCGATTGTCACTCTTTAATGTCCAAAGTATTACCACAATTATTAACAAAATAATAATAATAATAATAATAATAAAATCTTCCACCCCCATCCTCTTCAAATCACACGGGCGATGAGG